>NC_056747.1:1231619498-1231639498 GCF_019279795.1 Protopterus annectens
AAAGAAAAAGAAGTTATTATAGATAATGTAGCTTTAAACCTAAGAAGTGCTGATTTAAATAATTCAGTACAGGTGAAACCAATTTCAGCATGACAAATGATAATAAAAATATATCATTACCTAGGCCTGAATGACAATTTAAATATTAAATGCTTGTTGAAAGCAAAATTTTTGAGGTTACTCCTCATCATCAATACCCTTTGATATGCTCAGTTTGCCTGCTTTTACTATTAATCTGATTCACTGTAGTGCAATAACTTTAAAAAAGTGCAAAAAACTAACACCAGCCGCCAGGTACTTGTATCCAAATGAATATAAGTGCAAAATATCCAAGAACAAAATACGGACACAGGCAAGGCTCCAGGTTCAGTATAAAATCCTTTAATAAGACACAAGCGCTTAGACAAACTGATTATGCGAATTACTCAGTTATTGACTTTAGTTTTGGAAAATAATGTGCTTCTGTTCGGTGTTCAAGTGTTTTGGCAGCGTCATGGTGTAGCTATAGGCACATCTTGTGCCAATAGCTTCACCAACACTGTCATGGTCATGTAGGAATGGCAGTATTTGTTGCATGGCCCTTATCATCAAAATTTATTATTCATGTGAAGATTTGTGGATGATATTTTTATTGTTTGGGAGGGGACAGAGGTAAGTTTTGAAGAATTTCATAGATTCATTGATACTACTACCCCTTTTTTAAGGTTTGTCTCCACCTATTCCAGAATGAAGATCAACTTTCTGGATATTACCATCAATGTGGATAATGACTTCAATGTGTATACATGTTCACATAGGAAGGAATGTCTTGTGAATCATTTCCTGAGTAGAGGAAGCATGCAATCCCCCACATATTTTCAAAAATGTCATGCGCAATCAAGTCTTTAGGACATCTCAGCTTAATGTAAGAGATATTGATTTCTTACAACAAGTTGAAGTCACCAGGGATGAGTTGAAGGAAAGAGGCTACAGTGAAATGGACATTAATGACCATGTAGAAGGAATTATGAGTCTGAGGAGTACTATGGCTATGCCATACTTCTCAGAGGGCTGGGATAGTGGCAATAAAAAAGAGCAGAAGGGCAACCAAGGTAGTTTTAAACTTAAGGTCCCTCTATGTTATTCTAGCAATGTGAGCTCTTAGATATTATAAGTAAACACTGGGGGATACTTAAAACAGATAAAGAGATCATGAAAATAATAGACAGTAAGCCCATGTTTTTGAACAGACTATGAAAATATGAAGTCACTGAAGAGAAGACTTTGTTCACCTAGAGATAGGTGCATGACTCCAAATGGAACAGAGACAAAAACATGTGGGAAATGCTCCTATTGTGGCTACATAGATCGTAACATGCCATTTATACATCCTGACCAGAATAGGAGCTGTGTGTTCAAAGTACAGGCTACTTGTGAAAGTCAATACATTGTTTATCTGGCACATTGCTTAGACTGTAGAATGTTCTATGTCGGTAAAACTGATACTTTATGAACTTCAAAGAAAAGAATATGTGAACACATTTATCATATTGGGAAGAATAATAGGCTTAATGCACTTGCTAAACACATAAGTAACACCAGCTCAGCACATAAGTTCAAATTCATGGTCGTTGCCAGGACTTATGAAAGTCTTAGAGGTGGAGACATTCGAAATAAGACAAAAGAACCAGGGGCCAGATGGATAGTCAGACTCAGATCAGATGCAGGGCATGGCTTAAATGAGCATGTGCCCTTAAGACCCAAATTGAAGTCTAGACCCCTTGTGAGATAATCTTTCAGATTTTTATTATTATTATTTTTATTCTGATTCCTATTTTTTAGTAGTTTTTGTATATAGGTTATTTTGACTTCTTTGATATGTGGTTAGGTATTTATGTCTAGTTATTATATGATAGCTTGATTTGTTATTTAGGAGTGATCATGTGATTTTTGTGTGACCATGTGACTTTTTATGTAATCATGTGATTTCTGGGATATTTAAAGGTTTTTATCTGGATTGTGCTATTGGTACACCTGAGGAAGCAGTTTGTGAAAGCGTTTGTGTCTTATTAAAGGATTTTTATACTGAACGTGGAGCCTTGCCTGTGTCCGCATTTTGTTCCTGGAACTTTAAAAAAGTGTTACCCCCAAAGAGCACTGAACACACTCATTCTAAATAAACATAATTACACATATCCAGGGCTTTAGATAGGGCAATTAATGCCCAGGATATTTTCCTCCCAGCTGGCACCCTCCTCACCCCAAGAACAAAAGCTGAGGAAGAAGAGAAGAGCAAACTGTAGCAAATATACAAGCTCTTTGACACAGCTGGTAACATGCAGGCAGTGTTTTAAATTACTTCAGAGAATGTGTGACCTGTACCTCAGCACTCTCATTGGAGAATGAACCTTCTCCAGCAGGAGGTTAATGTACAGGTAATCCCCACTGAAAAAAAGAGTCCATTGCTTCAAGGAGCCATATGAAAGCTCAGACTGTAAGGAAGCTAATTGCCACCATTATTTTACACTCGCTAAGCAGCACTTTTGCGGTTTAGCAGGGGTAAAATTAAAAAAAAAAAAAAAAAAACAAAAAAAATTGTGTGTATATGCATGCAAGAAAGCGAGATTGATCAAGCCATTATTTTACACTCGCTAAGCAGCTCTTACACTGTTTAGGGAGTATAAAATTAAAAGAAATGTTAAAAAAAGAAAGAAAAATATGAGAGAGAGAGAGTCTGTGTGTGTGTGTGTGTGTGTGTGTGTGTGTGTGTGTGTGTGTGTGTTTCTGTCTGCATGTGTGCATGGGTGTAAGAAAGTATGTGTTTGTGTGTGAGAGAGAGAGATTGATCGAACAGTTGCAGCAGCAGTTAAGAGGTATGCATACCTCTCAACCTCTTAGTTTAAGAATTCTGGATAAAGCCTAAAATAGAACAGATTTTAAATATTGCTCCTATAACAATTAGAAAGTTACTAGAATAACAGGATTTAAGTTAGCATGCATTTTCTAAAAGAAAGTCTGAACTCAAATGTATGTTATTTAGTGACTTCAATCCCCAATGATTGCAACAAACCACACATTTTATAAGTGAGGGACCAAAAAAATGAGGTAAATATCTGGACAGTTTTTGAAAATCTTTGAGTGTAAACCACTTCCTGCAACACTATTTACATATACTTCAGCAAGTTTGAAACATTAGGTGGAGGAACTATTTTATATCAAAAATATAAAAAACCTGGCCTGTTAAACCAACCAGGCAGGCTCCCACTCTTAATCTGCTGAAAATATATTATCTTAAAGACCAATTTCAGCATTAGGACCCAATAACCCCATCACAGATTCATTTCCTGACTATAGTCTCTTACTTTTTTTTCAGTTAGCACACATTTTTATAATTAATTATTATCATTTTTTTATCTCATTCACTGCCATGACAGAGTCAAAGGCAATCTTGGCAAGTGGCTCTTGCTCTGTGGCATAAAGCGATAAAGCCCTGCCTTAGACTTAGATGATTTTAGATTGATTACTTATACTTTCCCAATAATAAATAAATAAATGAGTGGGTCAATAAAGAACCCCTTTTCAGCAGAGGCCTGGGGAGAAAAACTTTCTAATATAAATGCAGCTCAGGCATGGAAAGGGCTGGCTTGGGGAGGATGGGAATGAGTACCTACTGCCAGGGGACAAGAAGGTGTTTCTGGTGACAAGTGGAGGGAGCACTGAGTGTTATATCTGTGGACCATGGGACTGCTAAACAAACACTGCCTTTGTGCAAGTTCACTGGCTAGGAAAGAATAAGACCAGCAAACATAACATTGAGCTTCTCAGTCTTTTGCAGAGCTTTGGTATCACTCAAGTTGTTTCAACTACAATCTATACACTTGGTCACTCACTGGAGTTGTTATTCCAGCTTCGTCTTGAAAGCATGGATATGATGATAGAAGCAGGCTATTGTAGGGACAGTTACCTCGTTTATTCAAACTTTGCCTTCCTGAGGTATCATCTCATGTCGGGATTTTAGTATGGTCACTAGCAAGCCCATGTCCCCTTTGCTTAAACAGCAGGATGTCAGTAGAGTGGAGTAGATCCGGATTCACTTGTAAGGGTTTATAACACAGCTATATTGGATGTAATGGATATTCTTGTCCTAGTCTGAGTGTTTCGTAGGAATGCTGTTATCTTTTTTATTGTTATTTTTGTTAATTGGGTAAGTGGGCTGGTTAATTGACCCTTTTCACCCATGACCAAACTTAACATGCAGCATAACACAAACAAGGCATCAGCTCCGGTATGACTGATAATTTGCATACAGTTGATAACTTCCCCCCACATCATTGAAGTTACAGTGTCACAGGGATTTATTCTTTCCTCAAAATGACACAACCTCATATCTGGTATATACATAAAGTAGCAGAGGTGTGTATGTGTGTGTTTAGGGGGGCTGGAGCTTGCCTTATGTAAAATGATTTTTCCTGCAGATTTTTTACTGTAAATGGTATTCTTGGTTTAGAGATTTCATTCCTTTGTACAAGGAGTTCTGGAAGTTGATCAGAAAGGAGTTGAAGACTTGCTGTGAATCCTAATATACAGTTTGCCATATGTGACACATCTTGTAAGTATTTACATATTAAGAAATTACTAACTATTTACCTATGTACATAGTTTAGACAGTAGGATCGCCTGATGGTAATTTAATAGGATTTTCTTGTACCACAGATACGTGGTCAATTAAAGTGGTCTACCAACTTTTTATGAAACAAACACATACTCTACTCTTTAATAAATAACTATTTTAGGTTTGCTTTGAAAATTATTTCATCCTTGAGGTTATGTGAAGTTTTATTGAATGAGGCAAGGCCTATTTGGAAAAGGCTCTTTCTCTTAGAGCTACATTAAACAGGTGTCTGACTGACTCTACCCTTGTCACCATTGCTTTTGATGAAGTAACTTTTTGCTCCAACAGATAGTTTTGTAAGCATTGGTGGGCAGTAATGGAGTTTACTTGAAAACAAGTGTGTTTAGTAGCAGAGTTCATCTTTGTGAGTTCATCCTTTGAAGAATTTGTGCATTGTGGCTTCAGTGTAATACAATTATGGGTAGACCGTATTCAAGTTTAGGAATTAAGATGTTTGCCAAGAATATTACAGCTCCTGGAGGAAGTAGTTTAATGATCTAAAATGCAGTTTTAACTGTGAAATGGTTTGTTGTACTGAGATTTTGGCAAGATGTTTAACTCATTACAGCTGAGTACATCCCCAGGCACTTCTGCAGTTAACTCATACTGACGCCTCTAGGCATAAAATATTGCTTTTTCATATTTGCATTAATAATTCCAAAAATATGCTACATACAATGTATCAGAAGATTTCATCTTAAAGCATACATGATGGCAAACACAATGTTATTGATATTTGATATCTGTCTAATGCAGCTAAAGTAGCATTGCCACCTATCAGTTTTTTTTTTCTGGAATATCTGGAAATCAAACTGATTGCCCTGTAGTCCAGAAAACACTGTGCTGTCTCTGGTATTCTGTTTCGAAAAAGAAACAGACTTTTGGAGTTTGTTAAATTGTCAGATTTATTATGCTTTTTTACAGAAAAGCACAGTAAATTGGCAGAAAGAAGGCAGCGGGATTGCAAAAAGAGGGCATTCCTCCTCAGCTGACAATGGCAGTGATGTCACAAAATGGGTGGAAAGTGGGTGGGAGAGGGGAGGAAATGGGCAGGGTTATGGGAGGTGCGAGGTGTGTGGCCTTGGTCTGGTTTTAGCAGCAATGAAAGGTGGTAGCCCTAAGCTAAAAGAGATATTGAATATTAGCTATATACTGTTTATTTGTACTGTAATAATTTTCGTATTTCTCTAAATATCTCAACATTCAGATAACACAGACAGAACTGCATAGTCTCTTATGGAAGCTAACAGCTGTATGAAGAAAATCCTGCTGGCAGTATGTGTCTTGCTTTAATAGTTACTGAGATTGCATAAGCAGTTTCTACAACATTACAAAATTAATATTCACTGCCTTTATTTTGGCTTATAAAATCCAGTTTAAAGCATCAAACTGAATGAATGCCACCAATCAGGAGTGGCCTTAGGTCAACTGGTGCCCTAGGCAAAAGGGCTCCACGGTGCCCTCACCACCTGGTACCCCCATCCTGGTCTACCTATACCAAACAAATACTGGAAAAGCACCCCTGCTAAAGTGGTGCCCTAGGTGTCCGGCCTAGTTGGCCTATGCCTAAGACCGGCTATGCCATCAATATAAAGATTAATTTATCCTGAATAGTTTGCCATTTACAGTTTTCTAGTCACACATACGGTTCCAGAGATATGAATATTTGTTTCAACTGTAAGATAACTTATATTTTTTAATGGCTCAAGTCACACCCACTGGGAGTTAAAGGTACCCACTCAAAAGAGCTGTACTGGAGGGAATGAATTAAAAGACAGAGTGGAATTCAGTCTAGGTATTTTTTGGGGTCATTGGGATTCAGATTGTTTTTTGTATCACACAATTTGAGTGGAGGCTGGCCCACAAGCTTCTGAAGTGTGGCAAATAGCATTTCATCGGATTTATTACTGTTATTTTATTTTCATGGGTCCAATTACACAGGCATCTGAAACTTATTTGTATTTTTTTGTGGGTTGGCTGATGGTTTGTCAGAATCAGGCAAGATAATATCATACGCATAGAGTTTAAAGTTCATGATGGTAGTTGTCTTGCTGTGTCAGTGATTAAAAAAAACAATAAAAAAAAAAAAAGAAAATAATGATGGTCCTAACATTGACCCTTGGGGTACTTGACAGTGGACAGTGTCTACATCTGATAATAAGTCATCAACGGAAACTTGAAATGTTCTATCTGTTAACTATTCAACCCTTACAAATATAATCTAATGATCTTTGGCACCCCTCAAAGACTTCCCATGACCATAACTATCATAATTACTGATATAGCAGGCAACAACCTTCCACTAGCCATAAAGCATCGATACCTGGTGATAACACTCGACTCAGCTCTCTCACTAACAAAGCATATTGACAATATTACTGGCAAAACTTTATACAAACTAAATCTATGTAATACGATATTTCACCTGCTAACACCCATAGCACACAATCCATAGCTAGAAATGTACTTATCCCTAAATTAGATTAAATTACATTATCCCCTTCATGTTGTAGTTGTACATACCAGTTCTAACACACACACAATTCAAACTGCAACTAACCAGATCTGTAGATTTTGTTGCCAGCCATCTCACATATTCATCACTGCCAGCTCTTAGATAAATTTAACTGGGTACCTGTTACTCAAAGAGCAACTGTACTTGTAGCCTCATAGAATTTCAAAATATTTGAAAACTGGACATTGTAGCTCTTTGAAAAGAAACCTATAAATTAAGCACCAGAATTATAACCTGAGGTTAAGCCAGAAATAAGCATTAGCATTCATTAGATCTCAGTTTAAAACCACAACAGGTGAAAAAAAAACATTTCAAAAATAGGACCAGCAATTTGGAACCAACTCCCAACAGAAACACTCAAAACAAAGCTAAAAGATATGCTTACTCACTCAAAATGTTCATGCTTTCAGAACAATGGCAAGTTGAGGGTCTCTTGCATAAGTCAACATATCAATGGGAATTCATAGGTAAATCCTAGACTATCAGTCTGCAGATTATTACAAGTCTTGCTAATAAGCAGTGGTCAGAATCAAACCCTGTATCTTGTATATGTGAGGTAACAATCATAACCATTATGCCAACCCTGTCCCAAATAATAGAAAGGTGTTTACTAGGCTTGCAGTCCAAGAGACCACTGAGGAGCCTAGCCCTATATATATATATATATATATATATATATATATATATATATATATATATATATATATATATATATATATATATATATGGGTCTACTTAATTTGATCGAAAGGCCATTTGAGCGAAACCCATTTGATCAAAATTTCATTTAATCGAAAATGAGAAGTTATGTACTTAACGTTCCATGTTAGTTGTCTTCTTCTCGCCTTCTTTCTTGCTGGATGGGTTCGGAGCCGAACCTCGGCTCCGACTCGGCCTAATACTAAAGCTCAAGAGCTATTTTTACCGGCTTGAGGCTATGCTATGTCCCATAATGCTAGGCGTCATATACCCAGATCTCGTTTGATAGCTAACACTATGGACATATACGTCCCACCACAACAGAGAATAATCCACCTAATCACAGATACAAAAAATTAAGATATATATATATATATATATATATATATATATATATATATATATATATATATATATAAACCCCTCTAGAAGAGCTAGCAAAAAAAAAGGGAGCAAGGGAGCTAGCTGGGGATATAACTGAGGTGGCAATAACTCTCACAAGGTACTCTAGATCTTTCCAGGCTAGGGGGATGGGGGGTGGGACGCAAGAAAGAAGGCGAGAAGAAGACAATTAACATGGAACGTTATGGTAAGTACATAACTTCTCAATGTTAAGTTGTCAATCTCGCCTTCATTCTTGCTGGATGGGACAGCGTCCCTAGCACCTAAGTCCTGGGTGGAAAAATGGAACAAACTCTTGAGTACAGTGGAACCAAAATCAGCCCGACTTCTTGAGGCCATATCGAGCTTGTAATGAGAAATGAAGGTATGAGGAGAGGCCCAAGTGGCCGCTGCGCAAATGGAATCCATCGGCAATCTTGCCTGAAAGGCTATTGAAGAAGCTAAAGCTCTGGTTGAGTGGGCTCTAGGCTTAGTAGGAAGTTTCCTGTTCCTCAACTGGTAGACCAACATGATAAGACAGGACAACCACCTGGACAAGGTTACCTTAGAGACTGCTTGGCCTTGCTTCCCTTCCACATAAGACAGGAAGAGCTGGTTTGATTTTTTCATCTGCTAAGTTCTATCCAGGTAGAAGCGTAATTGACGGTGAACGTCCAGACAATGTAACTTTCGTTCAGCTGTATTGGCATAATTTGGGAAGAAGACTGGAAGATCTATTGCTTGATTTAGATTTTTCTCTGAGATTATTTTGGGTAAAAAAGATGGATTAGTCCTAAGTGACACTCTGTCTTTGTGAAAAACAAGATAAGGAGGGCGGACGCAAAGGGCTTGAAGTTCCGAGACCCATCTTGCTGAGGTGATGGCTACTAAGAAGAGTGTTTTCCACGAGAGCAACTTCAACGAACAAGAAGCCGCCGGCTCAAAGGGAGGAAGAATTAAAGAAGACAGTACCAAATTTAAGTCCCACGGTGGGGGAGGGTCCTTAACCGGGGGCCTAAGTAAAAGGGTTCCTTTTAAAAAGGCTTTGCAAAGTTTGTGGGACATGATGCTGGTCTCTGACAAGCCAACGTGGAAATTTGCAATAGCTGCCAGTTGAACTCTAATGGTGGCTGAGGAGGAGCCCAATCGAAAGAGTTCTGCTAGAAATTCTAGAACTGTCTGGACAGGAGCCGTAAATGGGTCCACATGTTTTTCCCCTGCACAGACAGAGAAACGCTTCCATTTGCTAGCATAAGTCTTTCTGGTAGTAGACTTGTGAGAAGCGAGGATGATATCGCAAACTGGTTGAGAGATAAGGGGAAGCCTGGCTAGGGCTGGAAGTGGAGCAACCAAGCTGTGAGGTTGAGAGATCGAAGGGACAGATGCAGCCCACCCGATTGATGGGTCAGAAGATCTGGCACTGGGTCCAGATGCCAGGGCTGCTCCAGTAGATGGTGTTGCAAGAACGGGAACCAAATTTGTCGAGGCCAGTAAGGGGCAATGAGGATCATCCTGGCTCTCAAGGCAGTCACTTTCTGGACTAATTGAGTAATCAAGGGAAAGGGGGGGAATGCATACAGAAGACCCCGGGGACAATCGTGAACTAGGGCGTCTCTGGGGGGTAGACCTGGGAGAGGGAATAGGGTGAAGAAGTCTGGGCACTTGCTGTTTAGAGGTGTTGCAAAAAGGTCGCAGCAAGGCTGACCCCACCTTCTGAAAATTCTTTCCGCTACTATCTGGTTGAGAGACCACTCGTGAGGCATGAGAATGGCTCTGCTCAGTCTGTCCGCTATGACGTTGGACTTCCCGGGAATATGCGTTGCTACCAGAAACCGTTGAGAAGAGATCGCCCATTGCCAAAATCTGAGTACTTTTCGACATAGGGGGTAGGATCTGGTTCCGCCCTGCTTGTTTATGTACCACACTACAGACATATTGTCTGTTTGAATTGCAATAGTCCCGGTGGGTAGAAAGTCCTGAAGGGCCTGCAACGCTAAAAGTACCGCTCTCATTTCCAAGACATTTATGTGCAAGTGGCATTCGAAGGGTTACCATGTGCCATGGACTGTCCTGCCCCAAAAATGCCCCCCCCCCACCTGACCAGGGAGGCATCCGTTGTCACAGTGGCAACAGGAGGAGGAAGGACCACAGGTCTGCCCTGGAGTACCTCAGGGGAGACCGTCCACCAAGAAAGGTGTCTTTTGCATGACTGAGTGATTAGAATGGTGTGTGACATGGGGAGCTGCTGAAAGGACCACTGGGAAAATAGCATCCACTGCAGGATCCGCAAATGAAAACACGCTAGGGGGAGTAAAGTGATTGCTGCTGCCATAAGACCAAGTGTTTTTAGTACAAATCTGGCTTGGACTCTGCTCTCCTGTAATAGGATCTGAACATGGTTGCGAATGTCTGAAACTCTTTGTGTAGGTAGTTTTGCTGAGAGCTCCACTGTGTTTAAAACAGCGCCTATGAAGGTAACAGACTGACAAGGTGACAATGCAGACTTTTCGAAATTTATAGAGATACCTAGCGTGTTGCACATTTGTACAGCGTAATCTCTGGATTGGAGTAGTTGGTGCCTGGTGGTGGCAGTAAGGAGCCAGTCGTCTAAATATGGAAACACCTGGAATCCTTGTCGTCTCAGGTGAGCCGCAACCACTGCCATGCATTTAGTAAACACCCTGGGGGCTGTGGTGAGGCCAAAGGGCAGGGCTCTGAATTGGTAGTGACTGGCTCCCAGCCGGAAGCGGAGAAACCTTCTGGAGCACCTGTTCACCTTGATATGGTAGTACACATCCTGAAGGTCTACAGAGCACATCCAATTGTCCTGACCCAGAAAGGGTAGAATGGACTGTAGCATGACCATCTGGAACTTCGTTCTTTGAACTGACTTGTTCAGCCAGCTGAGATCCAAAATAGGTCTCCAGTCCCCTGTCTTTTTGGTACCAAAAAGAACTTGGAGTAGATTCTGGATCCTTGCTGGTCTGCTGGGACTGTCTGGCTGACCCTTTTTCTTAGCAGCTTTGAAATTTCTAGTGCTGCTTAATCTCTCAGACTGGGTGGAACGTTTGGAAGGGGCCCTTTTGGCTGATGTGGGGTGTGAATAAAGGGAATTCTGTAACCCTCGGATATGATCGACCGTACCCATTTGTCTTGCGTGAAGGAATGCCAGGCTTCTGGGTACAGTGATAGTCTTCCCCCGACTGCCTCCAAAGGTGGACAGTCAGGCAGCTCCTCAGGGGTGCTGGAAAGTTTTGTCAGAGAAAGATTCTCTGCTACCCTGATTTTGCAGACCCCCCACTGCCCCTAGGGTGACGCCTGTTATTGTTCCCTCCTCTGCCTCTGGAGGGAAGCTCGCCACGTGCGTCAGGCAGTACTCCCTGGGGTTTCTGGAACCACATTTTTCCACCTTTTTGACCCTTAGGGTATGGTCCAGAAGGAGTGGAAAAATGGACTCCCACGGCAGAGAAAATCTTGCCTTCCTGCTCACACCTGGTCAACGTATCCTTCACTTGAGGTCCAAACAAGGCAGAACCTTCAAAGGGGGTGTTAGTGAAGGATGCCTTGAAGGGGTCGGCAAAGTTGCAAAGCCGCATCCAGGCGTGTCTCCTTAGAGCAACGCCCATGCCTGCAACCCTACTCGGTCCATCTGCGGCATAGGAAATGACCCGCATGGAGGAGTTTAAAATAGAGTTCAGGGTCCCCAGCTGGGAGTTGATCTTCTCCTGAGACCCCGCAGCTGATGGGTCCTGTAAGGTATCACCTAGTTCTTTGAGAAGGTCTCTCTGAAGACGGGTGAAATGGCACAAATAATTCAGCGAACGCATGGCAAAGGTCACTGAAGAAAACATCCACTTGCCGTACCTATCCATAGTCCTAGATTCCTTATTAGGAGGATGGACAGGAACTGAAGGGTCAGCCAACTCCTTCTTAGTGGCTGCCGCCACCACCATGGCATCAACGGGGATGCCCTTAGTGAGAAACTGCTTGTCCGAAGGGGCTGTAATAAATTTTGTGGGCCTCCGGGGAGTTGGTTCCACAGTATCCCGAGCCGTCCATGCCTTCCGAGCCACCACCTCCATGAGTGGGTCGAAAGGTGGGGACACCCAGGAGGTGGAAGGGTGAGAACCGAACGCATCCAGGCACACCGACTCGTCCTCGGAAGGGTTGAGGGCAGACCAGTTCCCCCCTCTGTTTAATGCTCTCTAGGATGTCAGAAAATGAGACATCCTCAGAGGGGGACCTTGGGGACCCTTCCAAATCATCCAGGTCAGTGTCAGATGTCACTGACTCTGGGGAGTCCACATGCTTCCTCTTGCATGTCCTCTTCTGAGGGGGGGATCCCCCGTAGGATCAGGGGAGGCCTCAGAAGAGGAGGATACACCCAATGGGGCAACCTGGAGCATTGGTAATCCACACTTAGGTTCGGGAAGGTAGGCAGAGGCCGAAGCAGGCACCATGGAAGGAGGGGCCGATGGGGCCGACCGTGGTGCCGGTATAGGAGCCAGCATGCTCCTCATGACCTCAAAGGCACCCCTATTAGGCAGAGAATTGGGACCCAGCTCCAAAGAGATGAGAGCTCCTCCCGGCACCGAGAGGGACGGCTCCGAGGCCGATGTTGGGGCCAAACTCACCTGCGTCGATGCTCCGTGAGGGAGAACGGGGTTGAACAAGGGTCCGATGCCACTCGCCCCCTCAGAACCGACGACGGAGTCCCGGCGCCCAGATCCCTTCAAGAACGGAGCCAATGAAGGGATTGGAGCCGATGAAGGAACCGACAAGGGTGGAATCGGTTCCGATGCCCCCACGGTACCAACCCCGACAGCCTCCGGCTCCGAGCTTGAAGGAATAGTCGGAGGAGGAACTGGAGCAGGCGTTGGGGAAGCCGCTGTCTGTTGAGACGGGCTATGCAATAACTGGGCGAGCGCCTGCGACTTCAAAAGCCTTACTGACTACCCTCTCGAGGTCGTGGTCCGAAAGCCTGGAAGATCAAGAGGAGTGAGACCTATGGCTCCGCTCCGACAGCAAAGGGGACGTCGGAGCCGACCTGACCAACTCCAATGAAGGAGATCGGGAATGCTTTCGGCCTGGAGATGGCTCCGACACCAAGGTCGGAGCTGACTGAGGCCTCAATGTATCGGTTCCAACCGGAACCGACGAGGCAGAAGAAGGTCCGCTTGGCGCCAGCTCTGGACATGGAGCCGATGGTTTGGCGGGCTTAGAAGGTTTTCCTGACAGAGGCTTGGTAGGAGAACCTTCAGGCTTTAATAAGCCCCTTAGGATGAGCTTATTTCTGCATTCCTGCAGGACTCTTGGGCTAAAAGCATGACAGATGGAACAAGAGTCCTGCAGGTGCAGAGGGCCCAAACAATACACACAAGAAGTGTGACCGTCTGTCAGAGACATCTTCTGACAGCACGAGTCACACTTCTTGAATCCCGATATCTTGGTATCCTTAGACATACCACAACAGGAACGGGACAAAAAAGTCTAGACAAGTATACCAGACGCAACAAACACACACAAAACACTTGAAAAGACACTCGCAAAGAAAAATTAAGTTTACTACAGTAAAACAAAACAAAATTCCACACACACACACACACACACACTCCGAATGGGACCTGTACAAAAAACTACTATCAAAGGGGGGGGAGGCCTAACCACTTTAAGGGTGGAGAAGAGTAAGGAAAACTATTAATAAAGGGAGGGAAGACTAATCGAGAGACTAGTAACACTACTAGAAAAGATCTTAGGGAAAAATATCTATCAAAAACTAACTATAAATATAAAAAATCTTAAATATGACCTGGAGCCGGTGAAAACGCAACCTCGTAGCTGAAGCGGCAAATGAGATCTGGGTATATGACGCCTAGCATTATGGGACATAGCATAGCCTCGAGCCGGTAAAAATAGCTCTCGAGCTTTAGTATTAGGCTGAGTTGGAGCCAAGGTTCGGCTCCGAACCCATCCAGCAAGAATGAAGGTGAGATTGACAACTTAACATCCAGTATTCAAGGCAAATAACAGGAATTGGTCCCCCTCCCCAATGTCGTGCAACCCTGGAGTTGGTATATATAGTTAGGGGGGTGTGGGGGGGCCAAAGCCCACTACCTATTTCCGTTTAAAATGTGTACTTTTTGTTTTATTTTCTTCTTTTAAAGGAAACTAGGTGGGGGGCCTTGCCCCCCACACTCCCCAACTATACATACCAACTCCAGTCTCACGACATTGGGGAGGGGGACAAATCCCAGTTTTATGCCTTGAATACTTGTTTTCGATCAAATGAAATTTCGATCAAATGGTCTTTCGATCAAATGAACTAGACCCATATATCTATCTATATAGCTATCTATCTATCTATATATATATATATATATATATATACACACACACACACACACATACATACATATATATATATATATATATATATATATATATATATACATATACACACACACACACACACTCACTTCTGAATCTTAAAATACTGAAATATCGAATTTTAGTATCTCAAGACCAGAATGCTGAAAGTGCTGTTGTTAGAAACTGCATATCGTCAAATCTGAGGTAGTTGTTTTGTGGTCTGTTTTTGTAGTGTGCTGTCCCTTTAAGGTTTACTGGTTTCTGGGTCTTGAACACGGCGGTCGATATGTGGTTATGTTTGGAGAGCCAGATAAGTTTGTAGTATGTAAGGGTTATGGGTAGGAATGTGGTTTTATTTAGTGTTTTGGGAAGCTGTAGGAGTAGGTTAGGGTAGGTAGGTGAGGGTGAGTGAGTGTGTGTGTGTGTGTGTGTGTGTGTGTGTGTGTGTGTGCGTGCGTGTGTGTGTGCGCAGGTGTTGAGAGTGGTGATTCTTTTACATGTGCAGTGTGTGTGTTTCTTGTGGGTAGTATAAGTGTGTGCATAGAAATAGGTGTTTCGTGTTACTGCGACCTCAGAGTTGGTATATAAAAGTAGCGGGGGGTAATGCAGGAGGGCTTGCCTGCCTGCTTTAATGTATGGTAGTTTATGTGTTTTGAGTTTGTTTTTTGTTATCTTTTATGTCAGGGGGATTGGATCTTCAGTTGTGTTGTTTTTTCCAGGTGTTAAATTCGGTATTGTTCGTTTTCAGCTCTCTGTCATGTTGGGATTCTGGTCTTGAGGTACTGAAATTCAATATTTCGAGATTAAGGGGTGGACCTATATATATATATATATATATATATATATATATATATATATATATACATACACACACATATACATATAATATACACACACACACGTATATAGGTATAGCTCTATACATGTGTATATGTGTTATGTTCACTTTGTCAAACTATAAACTGTGGAAATTTGATTGAGTTCACTTACTACTGAGTGCAGAATATGTGGAAAGGAGGAAGATCCATGGCAGTAGGCAAGTGGTTGTTTTAGATGCTAATGATTACAGTTTTGGATATACTGAAAATGTTAGCACTGGGGTTGGAAGTGTGTGTGCAAGTATTTGTGGGTTTGGGATACAGTGGGTAAGGGGATTGATAAACTATTGTGTATGTGTTACTGTGTCAGGTTTTTTGGATTGTTTTGTGTTGTATTTTGTGTTGTGGTAGTGTTAAAGAAAATGTTTTCTAAGGTAAGGTATAGGGTTTGGGTTAGGGGCAGGGTTATGGATAGCAAGAATTAATAAGATGGTGGGGGATGATAATTTTGCATTTCAATCAGTCCTGATTTGCATCTGTATTATAACATCGACAGCTTAGGTTGTCGAATCTAAAAACATCGACATCTAACCGTTGAAAGCTAAAAATAGCAAACGGCCAAATCATTGAATTCTTTCCTACGGAAAGAATTCAGTTGGCCATCCGCAAACAAAATAAACAAACACATCCAAATATACTGGGGGGCTTCACCCTCCCCCCAACTAAATATACCAACTCCGAGATCGCTCTACATTGGGGAAAGGCCAAATCCCCGATAATGGCCACACAAATTCTTTCCCGGAGAAATAATTTGATGATGTGGCCGTTCGCTGCTGTAAGCATTCGACGCTTGGGTGTCGATGATTACGTATTCGACAACCTAAGCTGTCGACAATTCAATAGGGAACCCTTGATTTACGTATATATGGGTGGCACCATGTGTAGTGTTATCACCTCACAACAAGAGCTTCTCTGGTTCAATTCTAGGCTGGGGTGACCTCTATGCAGAGTCTGCATGTCCTCACTGTGTTCTCATGCGATTTCTCTTTCTGCTCCAGTTTCCTCCAACATTCCAAACAACTGCAGTAAGTGGACTGGATACACTAAAACAGCTGCAGGTGGGTGTGTGTGATGGAAAATGATGACGATAGATTTAGCTATCTGGCAGTGTGAACTGTGGTTCTAGATGATTTTCACTGTTAAGTGACACATTATTCCCATGTCCAAAACTGGGAGAAATGGGTTTGTGGTTGTACAGGTGTGTGTGTGTGTGTGTTTATGTATGTATGCATGTATGTCTATGTACACAGAGAGAAAGAGAGAGAAAAGATGCATACACACACAAACATATACAAATGTGTGTATATATGCATTATATACCCCCTCTCTCATATATAGTATACATGTACATGTATATATATATATATATATATATATATATATATATATATATATATATATATATATATAGCTGTACATATTTATATATGCAATAAACTTTGTAAAATGTGCTTTTAATCAGCAGAGTTTACATCTGTGTTTTTTGTCAAATGCGGACTGCCAGAAATGTCAATGGTAGGAGCACTGAGTGTTCCTGTATTTTGTGTACTGTGCTTGCATGAAGGTAAGTGGGGTTTTGTTCAAATGCCGAAGCCTGTGAATATACCAAGGTTTTGCTATTAGAGTTGTGTGTGTGTGTGTGTGTGTTTAAATATTTGAGTTAGAAAAACGGCTAGGGAAGGGAAGAGATTCAGTGATCTGTGTGTGTGCATGCTTTTGTTAAGGGATATTAGTGTGTGTGAGTATATTTCCGGGTTGGAGTATGAATAAGATTTAGGTTAGGTGAAAGATTTCATGGGATGTGTGTGTGTGTGTGTGTGTGTGTGTGTGTGTGTGTGTGTGTGTGTGTGTGTGTGTGTTGCTGTATGTTTTGTGTGTGTGTATCTCAGAGACCGTGTTTTCTGTAGTGGTACTGTTAAGGAAAGGTTTTTTGGTAATACTGGGATTAGGAACAGTTGCAGGTTTAGGGTTAGTGTGCATGGGTAAGGTAGTACAGAGAAAGAATTTCAGAAATGTTCTGCAAATTAGTGACAACACTACACTGCACCACTCCCCTTTGGTGCACTGTAGTGACAGAAATCCATCTACCTGGTGTGGGAATAAAACCCACAGCTAATGTTATATACAATAATGTAATGAAATGTAGGTGTGGTATGGTGCAGCAAAGAAGCCACAGATAAATACTTTCCTGGTTCCACCATAGCCTACATGCAAGGTACATCTCATTTAAGAAATACAAAGAAATGCAGCACATATCTAGTGTGCAGTTTTACAGCTCAGATGAATGGATCCTACAGTAATATATGAGGCAATGCTGCACCGGTACTGCTTATAAAGGATGACACCTTGATCAATTATACTTGTACAGTCTCAAATGTTATTCTGTACTGAAATATTACTCTGGTATATCCCCTCTGTGCATCTACACTTGTTTGTTGAAACATTTATATACAGCTTTTTTATAGTAAATGTCCTATATTTATTCTCAAAAAGATTGGAAATTAATAGCAAAGTATAATTTTGTTAGACATGGCATCATACTCTTCAATGCTTGTGGCTTGTGGGGGTGGGGGGGTGGGACAGGGATGCCTAGAGGGAAAGTTTCTTGGGGGAATGAGTGGATATTCCCTCCTGACATTCCATTGCACATCCCTCCACTGTATCTTGCTTGGTGCATGCAATAGGGATGGAGGAACTGAACAGACAACCTCAAACCACTGCTGCTGCTTGAATGATGGGCTCTCCCGACTGACTCCCTGTTCTGATGATTATGAATGAATGGGCTGATTGGTGTGTCAGGAGTGATAATTGACAGACAGCAGGGCAAAAAAAATGTATGCAGAAGCCAAAATGTATTTTGTATAGTACATCTCACAACAGAGGTGGTGACAGCTGTGTCTCTGTACAATGAATCTAACCTTTTGTTTTTTAACACCTTTAATGAATTATCACTTGTGACATAGGCAAATTTACATTTATATAAAAGTAATCAAACTGTATTAACAAGTTCACATTTACAAACTGTTCTTCGCATATATTGCTATATATCATATAACCTAAACAACATTACATAAATTATTCAATTCCTGCCCTTTCTTTTAAACAGGAAACATATTTGTTAAACCATCACTTACGACATACATTTATATACAGAAAAACAAACCACAATGACACAATCCTAGTTGCAAGCATTTTACATCACAAACCATACTGACCCACTCCCAGTTGCAAACATTACACATCACTTATAACCTACTCAATCATTTTCAGTCAAACTTTACAAAGCTCACTTAAGTCTTGCCTTCTTTCAAACCTCATTGCTCCCCTGTATATATTCACACAATTTCCATTTTTTTCTGTGTAGTGTGCTCCTACTCTTTACTTAGGATCTCAATTCCAGTTCTTTTATCTCTGTTACTATATTCACTTGTTTGTGTCTTTCGGCTTTTCCCGGTTAGGGGTCGCCATAGCGGAACTCCGGTCTGCTAATGATTGGTAGTGGATTTTTACGTACTGGGTTACCAGACCTGATGCACTACCTTCAACAAAGGCATGCCCCATTCACGTACGCCTCCACACAGAAGACGCTCTAGCTGAGAATCGAACCGGATGTCTTGCTATGAGGCGACAATGCTACTGCAGCACCACCACCGCAGTTTTCTGTTACTATATTCACTACTTCTAGTATAGTTGGTCTAGATTTTGATTTCCATTTTCTAGTAATTGCTTTTTTGGCAGCACCATACTAAGACACAAAAGAGCCTTACCATACATATATATATATATGGATCACCTTCAGATGCCCGAAACGCCAAACCGCCGACACACAAATCACCGACACCAAAAGACCGACAACAAAAAATACCGACAACGCAAAACACCGAATACCATTGCACCAACACACTACACGTAAACAACACAGTACACTACATAACATATCCACTATCCCTAACCCAAACCCTAACCCTAAGGTCCGATACTACCGCACACTCACCCTACCTGCACCCTAACCCTAACTCACTTACCCACCCCTAACCCCAAGATCCGACACTACCGCACACTCACCCTACCTGCACCCTAACCCTAACTCACTTACCCACCCCTAACCCCAAGATCCGACACTACCACACACTCACCCTACCTGCACTCTAACCCTAACTCACTTAACCCACCCCTAAACCCACAGTCCCTCACTATCGCACACACACCCTACCTGCACCCTAACCCTAACTCACTTAACCCACCCCTAAACCCACATGTTTATATGTATATATGGGTTCACTACATAATCTCGAAATTTTGAAATATTGAATTTCAAAATCTCGAGACCATATAGCTGAAACCCTTAAATAACGAAAGACCAGAAGCGCAAATTTCGAAATCCCGAAGTAGCGTTTCTGGTGTGGCGGTTTGTGAATAGCTTGGTGGAAGGTCAGGTAAGTATCTATGTTTGAGTGTGTTGGTTAGGGGCTTTAGTGTGTGTGTGTGTGTAAGTGTGTGTTGTGAC
>NC_056747.1:1231944498-1232176998 GCF_019279795.1 Protopterus annectens
GGTTAGTTTTTTGTTGCTTTTTGACAGGAAACATAGGGTCAACAGAGTTGTTAATGGCAACAGCAGCTTCCCCAGGGATAGGCACAACATTCTGACCGAACAGGAAGCCTTCCCTGCTCCCAATCCCATGACCGACAAGAGTGGCTCTCCTTTGCCCACTGAGGGGATCCCAACAGCCACAAGAGGATATGGCTAACCTTCCAGTCCACAGTGAATGTAGGTGCTACCCAAAGGGGCCCTGGGTAAAAGATAAGTGGTCTAAAATACCAGCTTTGGCCACAGCAGTATCACCTACCTGTGTACGAGGCAAAGTGCTATCCTACTGTGGTGGCAAAGGTTGCTTAGGTTCATAGGTAGGTACTAGGCTATCAGCCCTGGGGCCTATATAAACCTAGTCAAAAAGGTTCCCTGGCTTTCACCACCCAAGAAAATTATTTCCCTGTGCCCCTGTCAAGCAGTGCCACAGAATTGATCCCCTACGATGAATTTTCTATTTCCCATCCAGTCGTCAAGCTTTTTCTTAAAGAGGGCCAATGAGGAGCTTTGCTTGACATGAATGGGTAGTTTGTTCCAGAGTATGGGAAGACTCTGGGACAGGAATCTATCCCTCCATCATGTTCTGTTTATTGTGGTGACAAGGTTTAGGTCCCTGGAGCATCTGGTTCGGAGAAATTGGGATTTCTTTAAGTGTAGCATTCCCAACCTCTGGATTTGACATAGCTTTGTATGCTAGGCACAGATCGCCTCTGAGTAGGCGATATGCGACGGATTAGAGCTGGAGATTTTTGAGCCTGTCTGTGTATGGCATCTGTTTGAGGCCAGTAATCCTCTTAGTAAGGTATTTCTGTGACCTTTCTAATTGTTGTAGGTGTTTTGTGAGATACATGCCAAACAGGGCATTGTACTCTATAATAGGTCTGATGAAGGATGAGTAGAGAGGAATAATGACCTCCTTTTTTCTAGAGGAGAACCCTTTTGTGATGAGGTGTGCCACATAGAAGGATTTCCTGACTACTGTGGTGATGTGACAAACTGGAACCAAAACAAGAAGGAAGCTGGCGAAAACACAACCGTCAGGAAACCAGGTCCAAAAGAGCAACAAGAATTGAGCTTTAACGCAATTTTTTATTGTTAAAACACACCAAAATAGCGTTTTCGCTACTGATTATACAGTAGCTTCATCAGAAGTACAACCAAGTTGGCGCCAAAGTCCATTTAAAATTTTTTTAAAAATGACGTCACCATTTTAGGGCATGAACTTGCGCACATAAAGTTAACAAGCAATTAAAAAATCAAGAAAAAACAGCCTGAGAATTACAGCGCTTAGCCAAGTACCATACACAAGTACTAACTAAGTACTTCCACTATCCAAGAGTTCGTACGGCACTTTAATTACCTTAAGCATTTTACCATGTAAATTAGCCTTATCCCAGGCTTACAATATTACCAAAATAAAGGCAAAAGAGACCAATTCTTGCTCTGGAAGTGTGTATGTAACCATTCTAAATTAATTCCCAGTCAGCGACTCCCTTCCAAAGAAGGAAGGAAATCATTTAAAATAAATTAAAAAATGAAAAATATGCCAATACGTAGCATTATTAAAATGTTTATATAATGAAGAAGTTTTATGTATATACAAAAAGAACTATGACAGTCTCGAGTGAAAAAAAACTCGAGAAGCGTGTATCAAAACCATCAATGTAAAGTTTATATTGTAAAAGCTACTGTGTGCTATATTCAGGACCTGAACTACATGTGTACCTACAAAGAACAGTAGTGCCTAAATGAACCCAAGTAAAGATGTTATACTATTTAAAGGGTGTAATGTTATCGTGGAGAAAAGGTATAGAGATTGTATATGGATGTGTGTATAGAGAAGCAACCTATAGGAAAAGGAACTACACGAACCTTGTAGTTTACAACAAACAGGTAATAACCCTATTATAATAATAAACCCCATAACTCCATGTGTAGCCCCAAAAAACAGGTGTACATATTATTCTAATATAATTATGTTATACCTAAGGTTGAAAACTAGTAAAGAAACAAAGTAATAGAAGGAAAAATGTTGGTTATCTCATATAGCTCTTAAGTTTAAGGATACAGGAAATGTTACAATGTTCGTTGAGGCCCGGACTACTAAATGCTTCCAATTTAATCTGCCATTCTAGTTCCTTAATTTCGAGGAATAAAGCTTGAGGCCCACCCCGGATGTTATATGGGATATGGTCAATGGCTAGAAAATGGAAGCTGTGGCCACTCTGATTTATGATGTGTTTTGCTAAAGCGTTATCCTCTTTCTTTTTCCTTATTGCATAGGTATGTTGATATATTCTGTCCTTAAACCTTTGGTCTGTTTTGCCGACATAATATGCCGGACAGCAATCACATAAAGCCAAATAAACTACAGATCTAGTGTTACAATCCATTTTATGAAAGATATCATATTTTTTACCTCTAATTTGAAATGTTGAACCTGTTTTTAAGAGTTTACACCAATTGCAATGGCCACATAGGTACGTGCCTTTCTGTTTTGAGAAAAAATCCAACTTTTTGTTTCTTTCTAGTATACTTTTGAGGTTATTACCTCGCCTATACACAATAGGTGGTAAAGATTCAAATTTTCCATGGAGTTGCGGGTTACTGGTAATAAAATACCAGTTTTTGTAAATAATGGATCTTATAGTAGTAGAATCCAAGTTGAATGTAGTTATAAAGCTACTTCCATAATTGGGATGTATGTGCTTTGAGGAACCATTACTAATATTGTTCTGTGTTGTTGAGTTAGTGTCAGGTGAGGTTAGCTCAATCAAAGATGTATCTGGACAGCCATCAAAGTTAGAGTGGCTGATTACTAACAAGGGTGCGTATAGTCCTGACTGTCTTTTGTGTCTAACTTCTGCAGTGAGTTCCAAAATTAGGTCTTCAGGGTAATCTCTACTTGAAAACATTCTACTAAGTGTAGTACATTCTTTATCAAAACTTTCTTCTGTGTTGCACATTTTTGAGGCTCTAATTAATTGGCCTTTTACTACAGATCTTTTTTGTTTATAGGGGTGCTGGCTGGAGAAGTGAAGGAATGAGTTACAGAAGGTCGGCTTTTTAAAGATGGTAGAAAGAAAACCGCCCCTGGAAAGATCCTTCTCAAGCCTAACATCCAAATAATCAATTTCCAAAGTTGAAAAATGGTAGGTAAATTTAAAAAAGTCAGTAGTATTGTTCAAATAGTTAACCAATGTATCAGCTTCAGCGTTGTTCCCTTTAAATAAGATGAAAATATCATCTAGGTACCTGGTGTAATAGGAGACTTGGTGTTGAAACTCTGTATTGTGTATCAAGAATTGTTTTTCCCAGAACGCAACAAATATGTTTGCTACACTAGAGCCGCAGGGTGAACCCATTGCAATGCCCTGTGTTTGCAAATAATGTTGTTGTTCAAATAGAAAAAAATTGGAAGAAAGAATGATGTCTAACAATTCAGCTACAGTGTCTATATCCACCTGCGGTGCCCTCAAGTCACTTAGCATGATGCTGACCCATTCAACGGCCTCATTGTGGGGGATCGAGGTGTATAGATCAACCACATCAATGGTGAGAAAATTGTAGGCCTCGTCGAAGGGGATATTATTTATATCTAGAAGGAAGGACCAAGAGTCTTTACAAATGTGAGGTATGGACTCAAGATATTTACTCAAGATTTTGTCAACCAGACGGATTAGAGCTGGAGATTTTTGAGCCTGTCTGTGTATGGCATCTGTTTGAGGCCAGTAATCCTCTTAGTAAGGTATTTCTGTGACCTTTCTAATTGTTGTAGGTGTTTTGTGAGATGCATGCCAAACAGGGCATTGTACTCTATAATAGGTCTGATGAAGGATGAGTAGAGAGGAATAATGACCTCCTTTTTTCTAGAGGAGAACCCTTTTGTGATGAGGTGTGCCACATAGAAGGATTTCCTGACTACTGTGGTGATGTGGTTATCAAAGAAGAGACTACTGTCCATCTGTGTCCTGAGGTGTCTTATCACACTTTCAGTGTTTAGTGAGCTACCACCTTATCTGGCAGTTCATGGGTACCGAGTTTTTCCCAAAGGGGATGACAATGCACTTCTTGCCATTGAGCTTGAGGCCATGACTTTGACACCAAGCATCTGTCTCTGTCAGGCCCTTTGTAGAATGTTTACATCATTAGATGATTCTGTTATGGCACCCAGTTTGCAGTCATCTGTGAACTTTGTTAGCCAAAGACCTTCTATATTGGCCTGCACTTCAGAGAAGTAGATGCCGAACAGGAGAGGACCCAGCACCGAACCCTGTGGTACTCCACTCGTCACTGGTCTGAAGCCGGACTTGAGTCGGCTACTTTTACTGTGTGGGTTCTGTCAGAGAGCCAGTTGGCCACCCATCTTGTAACATAGGGATTTATGCCCAGTTTAGTGAGTTTATCTATAATTCCAGAGTGGGAGATGGTATGGAAAGCCTTGGCGAGATCAAGATAGGCTGTGTGCACTACCTTGCCCTCGTCTACAGCTCTAGTGACTGCTTGCTTAACTTTTTCTTTTTCTGTCTGAAAGAAAAAACAACCGTGGGACCAGCAGTTTTTTCCATGGTTAAGCCAAAAATTGTGCCTCTTTCCCAGAGAAAACAAGCAGCATAAGCCGGTAAAAATTTAAAGTTGCTAAAAGTCACTTTTCCTTCCAAAAACACAATAAAAACACTTTAAAACACTTTGCCAGCCCCCAAACACGGAGAACAGAAACCAGTAGTGGAATTATATACAAACAGGCATAGTCTTATAATGCCAGTTGCTCATTACTTTACTGATACATTATTCAGACAAACTGTTGGCACAATTTTATGCAGTCATTCTGTTTTAGTAGGGATAAAAGATTTGGCATGAAGAGCAGTTAAAGGACAGAAGAAGAGTTTAATCAGATGGAGTGCATTTGCAGTGCCATGAGTTGAGTGGGTGTGTTTAGTTGAAGCTTGAGAGACCTTAGTGATGGTTCTTGTCTAACTGTTAGGGATGGAGTTCTAGGCTTTGGACACTATGCGAGAGTATGGGAATCAGCTATTTCAGATATTAGATTTGATATAAGTAGTACGGCTTTGTTAGACAATCAAAGAGTCCTACTTGGATGATTTAAATGTATTAGGTTTGTTAGGAATGGACAGTCATTTGGTTTATACAGCAGCTTATGGATAGTAGGGAGTTGAGAGTATATAAGTTACTGGGGTAGTTCGAGCCAGGTCTATATTATGTTCTCAAAGAGGCATTCCATTGAATGCTTCTTCATCGGCCCTTAAAATGCGAACTGTCCTAACAGCGAATGGCCACATCAGAGATTTCTTTCCCTGGGAAAGAAATCGCTTGACTATCCTTGTTAGTTTGCCATTTCCCCACTGTAGTGTGATCTCAGATTTGGTATATTTAGTTAGGAGGGGGTGTGGTAGGCATAGTCCCCCATGTTGGGTAATGTGGGGGGCAAAGCCCCCCAGTTTGTAATGTTTGAAGTGATGTGTCTTCTTTTTATGGCAAGCAATTTCTTTTCCAGGGAAAGAAATCGCTGATGTGGCCATTCGCTGTTATGACAGTTTGTGTTTTAAGGGTCGATGAAGAGGATATAATATAGACCCATTCGGGCGACAGGAGGTATATGAGTGCTAGACAGTGTTGTGATTTATGCAAAACATTGGCAGCAAATTTTTGACACTGTTGTAGCACAGTTTGAGCTTGTTTAGAAAAGTTTGTTGAATGTTGGTAAATATTGGTGCAGCATAGAGAATGGGTATTAGTAGGAGGGTTGCAGTGAAATGCAATCTAGCTGTGTTGGATAGACATGGTTTAGCTCTACAGAGCATGCCACGTTTTTGGCGATTTTTTTTTAATACATGATTTATATGGCAATACATTTTAGGGCTTCATCTATATGCCCACACAATAGTTTTGTATTGATGATGAGATGTATTTTGGTATTATTAGAGGAGGTAAAAGAAAAGGATGACTTTTTTATTGCTAGGTGTTCCGAGTGAAAAAAGTAATTTTGATTTGTTTGAGTTGAAGAATAATTGGTTGGATGTCAGTTTTCTACTTGAGTCACCTACTGTAGGAAGTCAAGTTTTTTTAACGAGCAGATGATGGCTGAATCATCTACGTACTGTACTAGGGTGGCATTCTTGTTTGTCATGGCAAGGTCATTAACAAAGATGCTAAACAGGATAGCACCAAGTATGGATCCCTTTGGAACTCCAACCAATATGAGGAGATGCGATGAGATGTTAGTCAGCCACTTCACTGCCTGGTGGCAATTAGTAAGGTAGCTGGAAAACCAGAAGAGGGAGGAGTTATCAAACCCTAGGTTTTTTGTAAAGGAATAGTGTGGACAACTGTGTTGAAAATTTTAGACAGGTAAAGAAAGAACTAAGCTGCCTTCATTTCTGTGTTGACTGTATTAATGAAGTTAAGGAGAGCCGTAGAGATGCTATGGTGGGGGCCAAAACCATGTTATGAGGGAAACAGAAGTGCTTTTTGAGTGATATACTGAAGTAATTGTGACTGAATGCATTTTTTAAGTTTCTTGGATAGAGGGGAGAGAGAGAATCATGACAGACCTATTATTAGTGAGCTCAGTTGACTGACCAGCTTTATGGATGGTGAGGATGCAGCATTATTTAAAGAGAAGTGGTACGTAGGAGTCACTAATAAAGTGGTTAATCAATATGGAGTAATAAAAAGTGAAATAAATGCAATTTCTCCACAAAAAAATGTTTTTCAACTAAACACCTTTTAAATTGACATGAAAAAAGGGGACTCCCATTTAAAAGTACAGTAAAGTCTCATAACATTCTGTTCCAACACAAACTCCTAACGTAAAAATAACTTTCCTAAGCAGGAATACACACACACACATATATATATATATATATATATATATATATATATACATATATATATATATATATATATATATGGGTTCATGTCAAACCAACAACATGTTACAATAACGAAAGTCACTACATCGAAACGAAACTATCTTCAGTTCAAAACATCGACAGTACATTTATACAAAAGTACAGTGCTAACATGGGTCCTGCAAGGGGGAAGTAGTATGGGTACAGTATCATATCATATCCTTTACTTCCGGCTGGGAGCCAGTCATTTTCAATTTCGAGCTCTGCCCTTTGGACTCACCTCAGCCCCCAGGGTATTCACCAAATGCATGGCAGTAGTGGCGTCTCACTTGAGACGACAAGAATTCCAGGTGTTTCCGTATTTGGATGACTGGCTCCTCACCGCCACCACCAGGCATCGTCTTGTACAAGCCAGAGACTGCACAGTCGACCTTTGTTCCCACTTAGGAATTTCAATCAATTTCAAAAAATCTACCTTATCGCCCTCACAGCATATCTCATTCATAGGAGCAGACCTAGATACACGGTTAACACTGTTAAAGCTTCCTCCACTAAGGGTGTCAGCCCTCAAAGAACAGGTTGTTCTTCTTCAGAACAGGAAAGCCCCAGCCAGGCTAGTGTTAAAAGTTCTGGGACTAATGGCAGCGTCTCTGATCGCATTTCCCATGGGGAGATTGCACATGAGGGTCCTCCAATGGCTGCTTTTTGCACAATGGTCATTCCAGCAGCTACCCTTATCGCACGAGATACTAATAACAAACTCTTGCAAACAAGATCTTTCATGGTGGGTAAACAGTCAGGATCTTACAATGGGTCGTCCGTTTGTCCTACCCAACCCGACGGCCACAATAACCATGGATGCTTCTCTGATACGGTGGGGGGGGGCTTTTTCAGGGAAGAACAGTCCAAGGGGAATGGTCCAACATGGAGTACAACCTGCACATAAATGTTCTGGAGTTGAGGGCGGTGTTCCTAGCGTTGCAACACTTCCAAGCTCTTTTACCTCTGGGAACAGTGGCAGTTCAGACGGACAACATGTCTGTGGTCTGGAACATAAGCAAGGGGGAAACCAAGTCTTACCCATTATGCAGAGAGGCCATGAGAATTTGGCAATGGGCAGAGTCCACGGGTCGCTTTCTAGTGGCAACGCACATCCCGGGGTCATCCAACGTCATTGCGGACATGTTGAGCAGAGCCATCCTGTTACCTCACGAGTGGTCCCTCAATCCACAGGTGGCGGAAAGGATCTTCTGCAGATGGGGCCAGCCTTGCTGCGATCCGTTTGCATCCCCGTTGAATGCCAAATGCAGAAGCTACTTTGCACTTCTACCCCCTCCGGGGGATGTTCCCAGGGACACACTGGTGCACGATTGGCCCCCGGGTCTCCTGTATGCATTCCCTCCTACAATGTTGATTCCCAAATTTCTACAGAAAGCCAGGAACCTGGAAAGGATGATAATACTCATAGCACCATTCTAGCCTCGGCAGATATGGTTCCCCTTTCTTCGAGCCCATCAAAAGGAGGAACCTTGGATTCTGGACCCAGTACCAGATCTATTGACTCATTCGTCGGGAGTTCCTCACCCATCTCTTCAATCCCTCAAACTGACAGCTTGGCTACTACATTTGGTAACCAGGTAAGTCCGAATGGACACAGGTCTTTTTTCAGAGTAGGAACAGGGAGAAAAGCACCACATACAAGATACAAATACCAGATACAAATACGATTCAAATTACAGTTTGAAAAATAGAATGACAATGGCAACATACAACGTAGAGTACCGTGATAACAAATGCCACATACAATGTAGTACAGTGATACAGAAAGTGTGACAGTAAATCCAGTTGCTGAAAGGTACAGGTTACAGTATATACAGAAAAATGCAGTTTAGAAGTTATATAATTTGTCGTCAGAGTCAGCGATGACCCCACACTGTAAATTTTATGTATCAACACAATACATAGACTTATCTGTAAGGGGTGTGATAAAAGATCTGCTGAAGTTTTACATAGTAAGTCTTGGTTTGAGAAACACTGTATGCTGGAAATTCCTAATCTTGATACATAGAATTGCAGAATGAACAGGAATTGAGAAATTACAGCCTCAGAATACTGAGGTTAGTAGTACGGTAATTTAGTTGATGCCAGTGGGTTAGCTAGCTTCAGAGACAGAGGGTGAATTAACCTGGTACAGGAGCATAGCCATGTATCTGCCAGATGAGGTTTTAGCATTTGTTTAAACTTTAAGGAAGAATGGGATACTATATTGTGGGACAGAGTGTTACATTTTTTAGAGATGAAGTTGAAAACGAGGGAATCAGCAGCTGCGTTCTTGGCTTTTGTTACCTGAAACAGTAATCCTTTACATGAGCAGCGTGATCTATTTTTTGTGTGGGGAAGTACTGCATTTTAGAGGGCAAGGGTTTTGTCAGGTTGGTGAAGGATTTTGTGGGCAAAAATAAGTTGGTTATAGAGGAGGAATTGGGAAAGTTCAAGCCAACTGAGTTGTTTAAGAGCTGAACAATGTTGTGGCCTGAAAGGAGAGTCTGTGGCAAACCTGGCTATTGTATTGTAGCAATAATCGAGTTTGGCTATTTCAGTCTTTCTCAAGTTTATGAGAACTGGGGAGGCATAGAGGAGTGTATATGTGAGATGGGTACATGCAATGTTGGATTTAGCCTGTTTAGTAAGGAATTGTTTAGTTCTGTATAGAACACCTAATTTTTTATGCACTTTCTTTATGGTCTGGGAGATATGGATGTAAAATTTCATATTACAGTCAATTTCAACACCTAGACATTTAGGAAACCCACCACACATGCCACAGACCAGCTGCCCAACTAATTCTTAAAATTAGCAGCAGACTCCGTCTTATAACTTGTCTCCCTACTCATCAACTGCTCCACTACTGAACAATATGTCCCCAAACTTTAGCAAATATCATACATAATTCCTTTGCACAAGAAAGGCAGATTCACTGAATTATCCAACTACAGACCAACTGCCATACTATCATCTCTAAGTAAAATACTAGAAAAATGCATACATTCATAATTACTGACCTACGTACTCCAAAATAACTTCCTCTCCAGCTCTCAGCATGGCTTCTGACCCAAGCAAAGCACTACAACAGCCCTCCTCAGCTTTACAAATCTTGTAAACCAGTACAGAAACAGTGGCAAACTAGTATCATCCATCTTCCTGGATATGTCAAAAGCCTTTGACACCATTTCCCATCAAAAACTACTTTATGAATTTACTGCCATTAATATCTCCCAATCAGCAGTCTCTTGGTTCCATAGCTATCTCTCAGAATGTCAGCAAGCAGGGAAGTGGCTCTACTCCCAATCTCTGCAGGTGTCCCACAAGACTCGATTCTCAGACCACTTCTCTTCTCTGTATTCACCAACAAACTCAGTTCTGCTTCCACCTAGGCCACTATAGTGCAATATGCAAATGATTCTAATGTTATGTGCGAAGCCCACTCCCTCTCTGAGCTCCTTTTTAAACCTCAAGCAGTTTTCTCAGACATAGAGCAATACCTCACAAGAAAACAATTAAAACTAAACCCAAACAAGACAAAACTAATGTTTTTCACCAATAACAGACATCCATTGCCACAATTACCCTTTTATACACTTTTATCTAATAAAGCCAAAATCAAACCAGTCGACAATACTAAGCTACTAGGAGTCACTACTGATCACTCATTAAAATACAACAAACACATAGCCCTTGTCATCCAAAAGGTCCACATAAAACTCAGCTCACTGTATAGAGCCAAACCTTTCTTCACTCTAACGACCAGGCAGTCTATTGCTAGAACCTATTTCCTACCCACCATTCTGTATGCTTCTCCCATTTTCACAAACCTGAAAAAAATCCGACCTAGCCAAATTAGAAGCCTGCTACTACAAAACTGCAAAATTTGCCACTAACATCCCCAACAGAACTCATCACTGCACAGCACTAAGACTACTAAATTGACTAGAACTACCACAGCTGCTCTCACTCAACCAGCTTACAATAGCTCACACCATTGTTCACCAACTCAACAACTGCCCATCCCTCAGGAATTTAGTACAACTATACACTACCAACCAGACACTGTGATTGTCTGATAAACTACTATTAAAAGTCACCAAAGCAAACAATAATTTTTCAGACTCTCTATGTTCACACACCAGACAGCAAAAGTCTGGAATGAAATACCCCGGCTTATACAAAACTGTACCGCAACATCCAATTTCAATTCCATCTCAAGGAATACCTGAAAACAATTGGCTGTGCTCCTGCTCCAATCCTGGGTGATCTTCATTCCATCCTGATTTACACTTACAGTATCTTTATATTCTCCCTTATCACCCCCATGCACCAATCACCATCAATTGCATCTTGTATTTGTGAGCCATGCTTCAGCCAAGAGAAAGGAATCCTGTATAATTGAATGGATGTACTGTAGGGAGGAGGCAGAACAGCTTAAGGTTGTGTCATCTGCATACTGGATAACAGAAGCATGAAGAGAGAAGTATGTAGATTGTTAGTAAAAAGTGAAAAGAGTAGGTGTCCTAGAATGGAGCCATGGGGAACTCCTATTATAACTAGAAGAAGAAAGGAGAGGTCATTCTTCCATTGGACAGCCTGCCGGTGACCTGATAAATAGCTTTGGAACCAAGGGTTGACTGATATTAAATTCAGAAAGCACTTGGATAAGTTTACTATATGTGACCATGTCAAAGGCCTTGGAAAGATCAAGAAAGATAGCAGATACAAATTTCCCATTGTTTCTGTGATGGTTCACTGTATTGGTGAAGGACATTAATACAGTAGTAATGCTATGGGAGGGACGAAAGCCATGCTGGGTGTTATAAAAAGTTTGTGCGTGTTTGTCTACTTTTTTAACATCATACTGCCACTGTATAAAAAAAAAAGTTATGTATTCACCATAACATTTGATCTATGTTTGTCCATTTTTATGTACTCACCATAATGTGTGTGTGTCTACTTTTTAACATCATACTGCCATTGTACAAAAAAAGTTATGTACTCACCATAGCATTTGATCTATGTTTGTCCATTTTCATTCCTCCTCAACTGATGGGTCTTGGATTTGACTTGGCTGCTTCTACCAGATCGTCAGATCCAAGACCGTTGAGCTCCCCCCTTTACCCATAAGGCCCTGCCAACCTAACATGCCTCAAACAGAGTTTTCTGCCCTTAGATAAAAAGGGCCAACATCTTAAAGGCGTTAATAAAGATAAAATAAGAAAAAAAGGACCTGGAGCTCAAACAAGAAACAAAGGTTCCCGAGAGAACTCGTATATCTTTCCGGATGCAAAGCCATAGTGTCAGGTGGATGGGAAGTTGAGGAAGAATGAAAATGGAAAACACAGATGGAACATTATGGTGAGTAAATAACTTTTTTTATCTGATGTTGACTCATTTCTCAGCTGATGAGACAGAGTCCCCAGCTACTCAAACCTTGGGTGGCCCTCATGGAAGGATACTCCGGACTAGTGTAGAGTCAAAGGCTGCTCTCTTCCTGGAAACAAAATCTGATTTGTAATGAGCAATAAAAGTGTGATTATTAGTCCAAACTGCAGCTGCAAAAATGTCATCTATGGAAGCCCTTGACGAAAAAGCTGAAGAGACTGCCATAGACCTCCTGGAGTCAGCTCTAGGAAGCCTAGGCAAGGATAATCCTTTTCTTATCGTAGACAAAGGAGATACAATCAGTTAACCATTTGGCCAATGTAACTTTGGAGGCTGGTTTACCTAGTCTGTTGGGAGAGAAGGAAATAAACAACTGGTCAGATTTCCCAATGTCTTTGGTTCTACTTAGATAAAAGTGTAAGTTGTTGATGCACATCCAACAGATGAAGCACATACTCTCCCTTATTTGAAAAGTTTGGAAAGAAAACTGAGAGAGATTAATGACCTGGTTTATGTTGGACTAAGAAGCTACTTTAGGTAAAAAAGACAGGTTGGTCTGCAAGGGTACCCTGTCTTTGTGGAAAACCAATTAAGTTTTAGAAGCTAGAGCCTGGGGTTCATATACCCATCTAGGCAGTCTGGGTTAAGGCCTGAAGAACAGTAGTCAAATCCCAAGGAGGAGAAGAATCCTTTAATGGAGGTCTAAGTAACAAGGCGCCTTTGAGAAAAGCTTTACATAGCTTAGAAGAAGCTAAGGTAGACTTATTTTTGCCATTATAAATGGCAGCCAGCTGGACCTTAATAGTTGAAAAATTAGCACCTTCACTGAAAAATGAAACTAAAAATTCAAAAATAAATGGTACAGGTGCTGAAAAAGGATCCAGATTCCCGCTCAGGGCCCAGAATACAAATCTCTTCCATTTACTTTTGTAAATCCTTCTAGTAAAAGCTTTTTGGGAAGATAACAAGATATGACAGACAGGAGAGGAGAGCCTGGACCGTTTAGCAATCAATGGGATTGGAGAAACCATGAGGTCAGTTTGAGGCCTGTTAAATTTGGATGAGTCATCCCTGTTGGGTGAGACAGGAGGTCTGGAGTTATATCCAGGGTGGATGAAGAAGGTAAGGCCATAGGAAGGGGAACCAAATCTGACAAGGCCAGAAGGGGGCAATGAAGATTACTTTGCTCTTCAACTGGAATGCTTCTGTAGAAATTTGGGAATGAGAGGCAGTAATGGATAAACATAAAGGAGACTGATGGCTAGTCCTGGACTTCAGCATCTCTCGGTGACTCCCCCATTGGAAGGATCAGTGCAAAGAACTTGCTATACTTGTTTAGGGGAGAGGTGAACAGATTGCAGCATGGCTGGCCCCATTGATGGAAAATTCTCTCGGTCACTTTGACATTGACAGACCACTTGTGAGGCATCAGAATGGACCTGCTTAGTCTGTCTGCAGTCATGATAGATTTCCATAGAATGTACATTTCTATTAGAAAAATGATTGGACAAGATCTCCCAATGGCACACTCTCATCGCTTCTCGACAAAATGCATAAAACTTGGTTCCTCCCCGTTTCTTGATATACTAGACCACTGACGTATTGCCCATCTGAACAATAAGTGTCCCAAATGGGAGAATGCCTTGAAAAGCCTGAAGCGCTAGGAGAATTTCTCTCATTTCTAGGACATCGATATGCATCTTGGCCTTTTTGGGGGGACCATGTACCTTGGACTGTCCTTCCCAAGTAGTGTCCCCCTGTGGGCAGATGTCCATGGTCACCATAGACATGGGCAGGAGAACAAAAATTGAATAGCCTTTGGAGAATTCGTTGAAATGTATTCACTTAAGAAGGTACCTTTTGCATGGTTGTGTAATCTTGACTGGGGTGGTTAAAGAATGCCAAAGAATGGACCACTAGGTTGACAGTATCTATTGAAGTATTCACAAGTGAAACCTGGCCAGAAGAACAAGGGTAATAGAAGCTGCCATGGATCCCGAGGCTTGTAAAATTAGTCATGCTGGAAGACAAGAATTTTGTATTACTTTCCTGACATGGGATCTGAGTGTCCAGATTCAAGCAGGAGGAAGGGAGGCTATCTGATTGACTGTGTCCAGGCAAGCACCCATGAACTCCAGACACTGTGTAAGTGTGAGTTGTGATTTGTTGTAATTGACTGTGATGCCTAGTTGGAAGCACAACTAGAGCAAATAGTCCCTTGCCTGCCAGAGTAGTTGTGTGGCTGGGGCAGTTAGGAGCCAATCATCTAGGTATGGAAACACACAGAATTCCAGCAGTCTCAAGTGAGGTCCTACCACTGCCATGCATTTGGTAAACACCCTGGGGGCTGTGGTGAGACCAAAGGTCAGTGCTCTGAACTGGTAATGACTGGCTCCCAGATGGAAGGCCAGATATCTTCTGAAGTGCCTGTTCATTTTGATATGATAGTATACATCTTGAAGATCTAGCGAGCACATTTAACTGTCCTTTCACAGCAGAGGCAGAATGGACTGAACTGTGCCCATCCAGAACCTTGAATACTGCATGAACTGATTTAGTTTGCTGAGATCCAGTATTTGTCTGAAGTCCACTGTCATTTTTCGGTCTAAAAAGAATCATGACTAGGTCCTGGATCCTCTCTGGCCTGGGGACCTCCTGGATGACTCTTTTCTAGCAGCTTTTCTTTTTCTAATGCTACTGCTTCCCTTTGACTGGATGAAACATCGGGGATTCTTTTTATTCTTGTATGGGGAATTTGGGAAAATAGTAAGATCTAATCCTTTGGATATAATTCTCTGCACCCATGAATCTTTTGTTATGGTTTGCCAGGCTCTCTGGTGTACAGACAAATGCTCCAAACTGTCTCCAGAAGGTAGCAGTTATGTCTCCTTTCAGAAGTGCTGGTAGAGCTTGTCCAAGAAGGAATTCTGAAAATCATGGTTCTGCAGGTCACCCCTGCTGTTGGGACAGCATTATCCATTTGAGTTCCTCCCTCCGCCCTTGGAAGAACTATCAACACAGAAGTCTTGAAAAGGACCCAGGGATTTAAGAAACCACAGTTTCCTACCTCTCTACTGATTCCTACAGAAAGGTCTTTGAGGAATAGAAAAATGTTTGCTCATGGCAGACAGGGTCTTTTCCCTCTTGCTCACATCTGGGAGCATGTCCTTTACTTTGGGGTCAAATAAAGAAGATCCATCAAAGGGAGCATTGATGAATGAAGTCTTAAAGGGCTCCACAAAATCACATATTTGCATCCAGGCATGTCTCCTAATGGCTATGCCTGAACTCGCCACCCATGAGGTACCTTCTGCTGCATAGGAGAACAGCCGCATGGATGCATTAGAAATTGACCGAAGGGTAGCCAGTTGTGAAGAGACTCTATTTTGGTCCTTGGCAGACATGGACCCCCAAAAGAGATTTGGTAAGTTCTTTAGTCAAATCTCTTTGTAATCTTGTAAAATGTGCCAGGTAATTTAGCGACTGTGGGCAATGGCTGCTGAAGCATAAACGCACTTATCAAATCTAAGGCCCTGGACTCCCTGGACTCCCTGTTAGGGGAATGGACAGCTCTGTTCCACAAGCTTTATTTTGGTGGTTGCTGCCAGAGCCAAGGCATCAAGCTGGGATCCCCTTGCTCCAAGTGTGCCCTGCCATTGGGAGGCGCTACAATTTTATCAGGATGTTTAGGGATCTGCCCCACAGTATCCAATTCCTTGTATTCCCAGCAAGAAACAAGATCTAGGAGTTCGTCAGCTGGGGTAGTCATGCAAGAAGTAACAAAATGAGACATCTTCTGGTGGAGATCTAGGGGGACCCCTACCCTTCATCAAAATCAGTGTCCTCAGTGAAAGATTCCTAAGGGGAATCTAGGTTTCTCTTTTTACATGTCCTCTTCCAAGGGACCTCCTCAGCAGGATGGTCTGGGAAAGTACTGGATGAGATGAGGATGTCCTTAGGGACTGAATGGAGACTTGAACGGGCTTGCTGTCCCAGTGGAATGGATGAATGAGGCTCAGAGCAGAGAACCGAAGGAGGTATAGTTGTTTGATCCAAGGAGGGCAAGGACGTCCTTTCTCTAGAAAAAAGTGAAGATCCTCTCCACAACCTCAAAGGCAGAGCACCCGGGTGAAACTGAAGTTGATGGCAAAGGAGCCAATAATTCACAAACTGTCAGCTCCTGAAACCCCACAAGCACTCCCCCTGAGAAAGGAATTGGACCAGAGCTGTCCAGCTCCAAAGCCCGGAGAGGCAGAGATGGTTTTAACATCTTCGAAGTCAAACCTAGCTCACCATATCTGACACCAATGCTTCAGCTCTGAAAGTACTCTGGCTCCAAATGGCTCAGGGCTGGGTGACTCAGGGAAGTTACTGAAGTCAAAGAAAAGACAGTCTTCAGATCTAATGAGGACACCCCTAGTGCTCTTGTCTATGAGGGCTCCAAAAGTGTAGGTCAGATTGCAGTACAAGAGACCAAGTCTGGCTCACAGATCCAGTGAGAGTTATAGCCGGAACTACCCCCCATCTGGATTTGTGCTGTGATAAATTTTCTCATCATCCTATCCACATCAGCCTCAGATAAACGTCTGGAAGACCTGAGACAAGATATGAAGGAAGAAGGTCTTGAATGTCTGGGGGGGTGAATCCCTCCAAAAAAGGTGAAGGGAGCTGAGAAGTGACTGGATCCATTATAAGGGGAGGTGCTCAAATTTGGGGTGATTTAGATTTAGGAGCAGGCAGATTCGAGGTGTTCATATCTGATTTTTTAGACATCTTATTTGGCAGCTCCAAGAAAGGAGCTGAAGAGGATGTGTGATCTGGTGACCTCTTGAGACAGTCTATCTTTGGGAGCTGAATCTGTCTACTCATTGTCCGATTTCTTGGAGTGGATCTGAGCCCCAGTTATGGAAGCAGTAGAAGGGAGAAGGCTCTTCAACACCAGCTTGTTTCTCCTGTCAGTGAGATCTCTGGAAGTGAACCCGAGTAACTAGAGCAATCTGCATCCAAATGAGTGAGTGCAAAACAATATACGCACTCCCTGAGTGCATCTGAGTTCAGGATTTTATGCACACATGTGAAGCATTTTTTTAACTCCAGTAAGCTTGTCAGCCATGCTGGCCTAAGCAAAGTCCACACAGAATTACCAGAAAAAGAACTAACTTAAAGCTTTTTTTTTTTTTTTTTTTTTATTTACAGGAAAAGGAGAACAACTACTAACAATGGTAGTGTAAGGAGTACACCAACGAGCAACAACAATGGTCCTATGGAGAAGTAATGAGAAAAATGGTTGCAGGTAAATAGAAAAAACAGCTAGAGAAAACTAGCAAGAAAGCAAGAGAGCTAGGAGAAAGTGAAATTAAAGTAAGGGATAAGCTTTTTTTTTTAAAGTAAACTCATGATTATATTAGAAAAACAACTCCCAAAGCTCGAGAATGACAGGATCAGTGTCTGAAGCTGAATGGTAGCAAATGAGATCTGAGCTATATTAGGTTGGAAGGCATCATGAGTAAAGGAAGGAGCTTGAGTGTTTTGAATTTGAGGATTTGGTGGAAGAGTCCGAGTCGGATCTGAGACCCTTCAGTTGAGGAATAAATGAAAAGGACATCAGATCGATTTATATATTTTACTTAAATATCATCCACCATTCAGACCATTTTTATAAAATGTTCTTGCAGTAATATGATCTTTCCATAACTATATTACTAATCTCTTTCCATCTTCATTTCATGCTTTCTTGATTTATCCTTTTTATTCCTTTGCCTATTTTTATTTATTCCTTGTTTTCATTTATCTCTAGCCATACTGCAAGAAGATCAGAAAATCCTGTTTCAACTACCTCTCCTTCCTCAGAAACTAAACCTTCTGATATTATAAAATAATCTATTTCAGTTCGATGCACACCCCTTTTGTAAGTGCATGAAGATTTGTCCCAAAGTTTTAACTCACTGCATCTTATAACATTTTTCTTGTATCATTTCCTTTCTTTTTATGTTTGCCTCTTAAATCACAATTAAAGTTTCTTGTATTATAATATTCATATTTATCACTACAAAGTGTAAACTTTGATGAAATAAGCTTTCCCTTTCTTTACAATAAGTATATTAGTATAAACATATAATGTTACAATTCTATATACTAATTCTTAACATTTTAAGTCTACAATGGTTAATCTTCCTATTTTTGCTAAAGTTGCATCTAATATCTTTAATTTGTTTCTACATAATATAGCTATTCCAGAACATCTCTCATTTCCTAAATTCCAGATTCTCTCTCCTCCACATTTTTTCTGTTTGTAATCTTTATTAATTTGTAATTATATTAGAAGATGCAAGATTTTTAACATTTATATCACATGTATTATACCACTCCAAAATTCCTAGTCTACTTACTATATTCTTAATGATAGTAACATTTACAGAAAGCACTCTAAAATTTTCATTTTCTCTTTTCTTCAGATTCATGGTTTCATAACTTCATAGTTAATTACTAAGCTAGCTTTCTTAATAAGTCATTTAAGCCTAGCCAATTTCCTTCCCAAAGGTAAGAATCAAACACTGTACCTTGTGTGTCTATGTATAAAGCACCTTAACCACTACAGCAACCACCAATCATATGCTGTATATATTCTTTCTCTTCTATTTACTTTCTTTTTTTTTTGTTTTGTACTTATCCCTTCACATTTTCTTTTTCTTTTACCCTTTCTTTCTTTTGCTATCTCCCATTTTGTCATCTTCATCACTTATTTTAGAACCTTTTTCTATGCCCGCCTTATTTTTCTCATCTATATTTTCTTCGATTTCTACTTCTAAAATTTCTTCTTGTTCCTTCCTCTTTCATTTTTGCAATCCATCCATAAATGTCCAATTTTGTTATACTTATAACATTCTGATTCACAATTTTTTGCATCATGCCCCACTTCCCCAAAAATATAACATTATCTTTTGTCACAGTTACTTATCAAATGTCCTTTTTTTCTACAACCCACCACAAAAATAAACAAACAACCCCCCCCATGTTTTGGGTAGTCCCCAATACTTTACGACATCCCTATTCCCCTCCACATTTATCGTGGTTTAATTTTTTTTCTCTTTCTATTTTAACACAATATTAAAATCCTAGCCACCAGTCCATAAACCCTTTTATCATAAACTTTTGCAATGTGCAGTACTTCTTTACATAAAGTTTTCAAATGTCCTTTCAAATTCTTTCTTGTTACCTCTGTTCAAAATTGCACAGGAATTTTCTTTTTTGTTTCCCAGTTTAATGCATTTATCATATAAAGACTCCATGAACTACAGTCTTTTTTTCTATGTCTTCTTTATTTTGAATCCTTACCATGTACTTCCATTTCATTTCCTTCTGCCTTCTTTCTTGCTACTCCACTTTTGCCTTCTTTTACTTTCTATGCATATGTTTTCTTTTCCATCTCACCACTATTCTTCAGGATTGTCTCTGCATCCTCCTTTTGTATTTTCTCCATAGTGTGCCCCCAGGAAACATCTCCTTCATTTTCAGGCTCACTCTGCACCACCATTTCTTTAAGTAAATCATCCTGCAACCTTTCCAACTGGAGGGTTATTATTATGCATCCATCATTTGCTGACTCATCTCCATAAAACAGATTTCTTTGAAACATTCCCTCGGAATCCAGCACAGATTCTTTGGTCTTGATATTTGCTTTCTCCTCCACTTCTTTCACCGCTCCATCATCTCCTTCTCTCGCCATCTGCCTCTCAGTCTCTCCAGGCTGTATCTTTACCTGGAAAGGAAAGAGAAAGTGCTCCTCCAAAGTGGATCTCACTCAGAACAATAAGTATTTTTTTACTGATATATATATATACATTACATATTATTTACATATTTACATTATTTACATCTATTCACATTATAAACTTCAATTTAAGCATTCCCCTACTCTTTTGACCACAACCAAAACATTATTTTTTTTCAAAATCTTTTTCAAAGTCCATTTTCCATTGTATTTAATTTCATTTAGTCTCTTGTTCCATATAGTCCATGAAGCATAAAATATTACTCTGTCCATTTTCTTTACTTCTTCCTGTTTACGTGCACCATAACAACCAAATTCTATTATGTCCATATTTATTTGTTCAAATTTTAACAAACTTTTCACCCTATTATCTTTACATATTTCTTTCCACAAATTATTAACTCTTTCACATTTCAAAACACATGCTCAGTAGTCTCAAATTCTTCACATTTATTACATATTATATCTTGCTTTTTTGTATGGCATATTTGCCTTAACCAGCAATTTTCTAATAAACAATCTCCATAAAAAAATCATTACATTCTTTAATCTTTTGATAGTTATTATACCTCATTATGGCTTTGTTCTTATTTATTTCTAAATCTTTCCATGGATCAATACAATAAAATGCTTTCATAATACTTAAGTACCATGGTCCTTTCTATTTTTCTCACATATATTCTTTTTTATTTTCCATAGCACAATTTTGTTTTGGTACTCTTTCATGTCTTCATTCACAATGCTTTTACTTAGGTTTTTTTTTAACTTCCATTCCTTCACACAATTCTTTTCATTTATAATATAGTATCATTCATTTTCCTTCATAATTCCTTTTGCTACCTTACATAAAATTAAAGATACTGCATGTACTACTGGGCCTATTAATCCCAAACCTCCTTGCTCTTCTTTCATATACAGAATCCCTATTTTGACTGGATTCACTCTAGAGCCCCATATAAAAGAAAATATAATCATAAATTCTTTTTCATACTTAATAGGAATAATATACATGTTAGCAACATAAGCAATTTTTCCTGTTACCATGGTGTTCAACAAGTGTGCTTTTTTCTATATGAAAATGTATGATTTACAAAAATTAGTCATATCCTTTACTTCTCAGAGTACATTATCCCATTGTTGTCTGTATTCATTCCTTCCAAATATTATTCCTAATATATTTATAGGTTTTTCATTGAACTCAACACCTCCTATCAAACCTTCAATACCAAATCCTTTACTTTTCTCCTTATTTATACTTAAACCATTTTTTAATTTATACTTAATTTTTCATTTACTTTTTCCATCCATACTTTATTTTTAACAATAAAATATCATCCGCATAGTTACACATTATTGACAATTATACATCTTTCATTATTTTCTATCCACCACTACTTGCCATTTTATTAATTTCCTTCACCATTACATTCATAACTAATGAGGAAAATTACACTACTATCTGGGCAGCCCTGCCTTACTCTGCATTCTATTTTTTATTTCTTCCCAAATCCAGCCATTTACATTTAGTTTTACATACTTCCTTTCATAAACAGATTTGATTTCATTACACGCCTGCAAAATTCTCCATAATGATTTATATTGATTATCATAAGCTTTACTTATATCCCCTATCATTACTTTCGGTCTACATTTGTATTTATGATATCAGTTATTTCTATTATTATCCATAATAACCTGACTTCCTTTTCTTCCAAATACATTTTGGTCATATAAAACACAAAGGAGAATGTACTTCAAAGCAGGAACTGAACTCTTCAAACTCCAAGAGTTCAGTTCACATTTTGGTCATATATTTTATCCATTTTTTTCTGTAACCCTTTTGTTACTATTCTCATAAAACATTTATAATCTGTATTATTCAATGTTATAGGTCTCCAATTTTTTATCACCTCTTTATTTCCTTTTTAAATATAAATTTTATAACCCCTGTACATATCTCTTTCTTTTTAATTCCAGTTTCTAACCATTCATTCATAACTTCTATAAAAATTATTTTTTACCACGCCTTCATTTTTTATAGATACCATATTCAATTCCATCCAGTCCTGTTGCAGAATTCATGTTAATATATTTTAGAATTTCATTCAATTCTTTCATCGTTATTTTTTTGTTGTAAATACTTCATTATCTTCCTTTTTTCATTTTTCACCTTTATAAATTTGTTCTATCTTTTCTTATCTCTTAAATAATTCCAATACATATTATTTAATTATTTCATATATTCCTTCTTGCTGTCTTATTCGCTTAACTTCCTTATTTTTTAATTCTCTTATTTTTCCTTCTTTTATTATTTTACTCAAATATGGTGCTACCTCTTCTTTCTTTCCTTGTAAACAATATTTGCCTGTATAACAATTCAATTTTAATTTGATTCATTTTATATATTTCTTTCTTTTTCATGAAATGAATGTTTCTTCTCTAATAAAACTCTAAATGTTTCTTGACTTAATATCTTAAATCTCTTTTTCTTTTCTTCTTTTTTTCCTTATACATTCTAAAAATACTTGTTTTATATTTTTCTTTAAAATTAAGCCACCAAACCATCCAATTCTCATAAAACTCTCTCATAGTTGTATGATTTTTCCATAATTCAACACATTCTTTTTTCTCTTCTAAATCTAATTCATTTTCATTAATTCTCTTTATTCCTTTTCCTGTTCTAATATATTATTCATTTTCCTGTACTAACCCATATTGCTACATGATCAGAAAATCTAGCATACTTAATTCCTTTTTTTATAACTTTTAAACTATTAGATATTAAAAAATAATCAATTTCTGTTCTAATTTCATTCATTTTATGGGTCCGGTGGTTATTCTCTCATACACTTAACTTTCCACTTCTCATAATTTCTTTAGCCATTTTAACATCACAATTGCTATTATTTTTCATTAAATTACCACTATAATGTCCATATTTACACAAACATATTCAAGAATATTTTTAAACATCATTCTCTCTCTTTTTTTGTTACATATGCATATACAGCTATAATTCTATACACATATTTTTTCCATCTCAAGTCTATTACTGTAGTTCGGCTTAGTTCCACTACAGTTACAGCTAATATTTTAATGCTTTCTAGACATAATATACATATTCCCGAGCATGTTTCTTTCCCCATGTTCCAAACTACAACAACATTCCAAAGTTTTTCAGTTTGTGTTCTTTCTTTCTCTGTTAATAATCTGATATCTTCTACAACAATATGTGGATCTACTGCAGCACACTATTGCAATATACCTATTTCCTTTTAAGATTTTTCATACTGCTCACATTTAAAGCTAATATTTTCAGCTTTTAAGAACAGCTAGTATAATAAAATGTTTATCCCTTTCCTTTCTTATTGTTTTTGAATTTTATTTTCCTTTAACTCTTTTCCCTGTCAAATTCTTTTTATTTCTTACTGTGCACCAATCCACTTCTTCCTCACTCATTTCCACTGTTTCTTTTTCCTTATTTTCTTTAACTTCATGTATAACCTTTTTGTCAGTTACATCTTTTTGTATAACACATTCTACTCTCTTTATCCTGTATAACTTCATTTTCATTTTCTTGCATATTCATTTCACATTCCAGCCATGAATGACTAGTACTGCCACATTTTTTGCATTATGCCCTGTTTTATCACATAAATAACATCTTCTTTTATCACATTCATTGATTAAATGATCATTTTTTCCACAAAAATAAGAAGTTTTTGGTTGACCCCTGTATTTCACAAAAGCTCTATTATCATGAACATTAATAATACTAGGTACGTGCATAACATTATCATTTTCCGTATTACTCCACATTCTCGTCCCCAGTCCATAGTCTTCTTTCATTATATACTTTTGTAATGACCATTACTTCTTTACATATAGTTAACAAATGTTCTTTCAGTTCTTTTGCTTCAGTTTTAGTTCTAAACTGGATCATTATTCCTTTTGTTTGTCTGTAAAAGCTTGCAAGACATATTCTGACCATTGATAAATATACTTTTTTGTTCATATGCACACATAACACTTTCCATGGCCTGCCCAGTCTCAAATATCAAGTCAGAAAAAGTCAATTTATTAATTCAAAATGAATGCTCTTACCTCTTTTGCTTTGACACCCAGAGGTGCTATGACAGAGTCCCAAACCTTATACCTGTCCAAACTTTCTTCTTTTTTACAACTCACATGTACTATATACTTCTTTTTTGTTTCTTTTATTTCTTCCTTGCTCCTTCTCCCACAATTTGTGCATAAGATTTTGTCCGTCAAACTTTTTCTGGCACAGTCTCTTTTCCTTTTTCTTTTTCTATTTTCTCCATGATGTTATTCCATGAAATTGCTGCTCCACTTTCTGTTTCATTTTGGTTTGCCATTTCTTCCAAATAATCATCCCTCAACCCTCCCAATTGGAGGGTTGTAATTATGCATTTCTCAGAGATAAATGTCTCTCCTTCAAACAATCTTCTCTGAAAGTTTTCCTCTGAATCCATCTCTGTTACAGCTACAATCTCTTTTTCTTCCAATATCACTGTTTTTCTGCACCCATAGCATCAGAAAAAACTTCTGGTATTGATTCTACCATTTCAGCTACATTTTCATCAACCTTCCCTTCATTTTCAGCCAAAGCTGAATCAGCCATATTTTCTTCCTGTTCCTCCTGGCTGCCTCCACGACTGGACAGGAAACAGGAAGTCAGGATGTGTAATACACAAATCCTTCCCCTGACTACCAAGAGTAGGGGAAGTTCTCTGATGCCCTGTCCAAATTTCCCTTAGTAGTATTAATACCACCCTGGGTTTCCCATGAAAAGAAGCCACTAGCCTAGTGAGACTAATCGAGTGAACAAAGGATAAATAAAAAGGTTCTCTTTTAATGTGGAATCATTCAGATGACTTTTTCTTCTGAAGAGAATGTGCTTAAATCGACTTAGCATATGTTATCAGGTAGTCAGTATTTGTTATGCTCTCATAAATGCGCTTCTATTTAAACTATGCTACACATGGCTGGATCTTATGATGATGCTAGTGATCTTTATACAGGTTCATGTAGTTCATCCAAAGCTATCAATAAAGAACATGTAATGGATGTTAACAGTCAACAAAGTGGCAATAACTGCTGCAAAGGGTGGGAGCTCCCTGGAGATGAAAGTACTTGTGCTCTTTTCCTCTGATCATTTTAGACAGTTTTTAATCTAGCTTTGCAGGACTAGTGTGCGTGTGTGTGTTTGAATACTTTGGCTTTTGTGTGCTTGTGTGAAACAAATTTGAAATATGTGACTTTGGCCATTATTATTGTTAACAATTTTTGATACAGACATCTGAGAAGGATGCAGTCAACAATATAACTATAACTGCTGGGTTTAGGGGATTCTGTGGATATAAATCTACATATAATATACCACTTACCAAATCCATGTTCAATGAATCTGAGTTTCACTGAATTTTTCAATGAATGTGAGTTTCAGAGGAAGAGAAGTTTACTGTTGGCTTTTGCTAAGTTTATTTTCAATGCGAGACTGTTTTGTTTAGCAAATGGCCACCGGTGTTTGTGCTATAAAATTTGAAATAAATGTTTTAAATCAAATCTCAGTTATAACTGTAAAAGTAAAGAAGAAAACAGTATGCACACAGATAGGTCTGAACAGTACTTATGGTAATAGGGGTGAAACGGCCAACTAATGGACACGGGGGTGGGGCTGGTCTATTACCCTGCCGAGGGCCCCATTTGACCATGGTCCTGCTCCGGATTATATATAAACCCATATATATATATATATATATATATATATATATATATATATATATACACACACACACACACACACACACACAGTTTTGAGGTATGTGGGCTTGCATCCATGTTAGGGAATATGGGGGGCTTGAGTCTCAAAAATACCCCCCTTTTTTAAATAAAATAAATAAATGAGGAAAATGCAACACTCATCTTCTCACTCTTTTCTGTCTTGGCATAATAATGGTGATCATCCTGGTTTAATGTTCCAAGCTTTGACCTACTTGCCAGTAACAAGTAGTATGGCTCTCTACATCTGAGAACACTCCTCCTACTTTGTGTTCATCCCCATGAAGTGGAACTAAGGAAACATCTACTGCAGGCACATGGCCAGAGAATACCTTAATGCGGGCCACCAAGTACTAGTCACTGAAGTAAGGAAATGCAGGGTGATGCTTTTACTACATGACTTCAAACACCTTTGAAAAACCTGCAAGTGCTGAAGAAATCCCAAATGGCAACACCCTACACTGGAAGTGATGCCCACCAGGACCAAACTGCGAGAATCTCCTATGCAGAACCTAAAAAGTGATATGCAGAAAGATAACAATCATGCTGGATAACACCATATATATATATATATATATATATATATATATATATATATATATATATATATATATATATATATAATTTATTTATTTTTATTTTACATTTGTTGACCGGGCAAGTCTAACTGGATATATGTCCATTTTCAGTAGAGGCCCGGGGAGATAAGCTCCAAGACATACAGATAACATAAAAATTGCAAACAAATACAAGAAAAAAAGAAATTACAGTAATATATACACTGACAAATCAGGTTAATAAGAAATCATTTGAAGAGGACAGACATCAATACAATGTGAACTGCAGTTTCAAAATAACATGCAAGTACATTCCTTAATGCAAAAAGGAGGCATACAGGCTAGTTCAATGTGCAGGTAAAGTACATAACTTAATGGCAAAGAAAAAAGGAGGTATACAGGCTGATGCCATATCCAGTACAGTACACAATGTAAGAGGCAGCTTAATGATCAGTAGTAGTAATAATGAGTTATTTTTTTTTTCCCTGACAAGTAAGAGAAGAAAGGAAATAATGAGATACAGAGCACAGAAGTCATATATTGTTAAAAAGGATGACAGAAAATTAATAAAAAGAAAAGGGAAGGCAGAGCATATTCGGGTAGAGTAGACAGTTAAGGCAGGTTTAGTACAGGGGCATGACCAGTGTGTTTTGTGGAAAAGTTTCAGTCTTTTTTGAAGAGTGATAAAGAGGAAGGTGAGGAAAGATCACAGGGTAGGAGATTCCAGAATTTTCCCACAGTATTGGAGAAGAGAGAATCCTCAGCCCTGTTGTTAGATTTATATGTTTTAACTAGAAGTTTCTGAGATGAACGTAAGGACTTCAGATTATTATAGGTTGTGATGATGGTGGAGAGACTAGGAGTATTGGAAGGTTGGTAAAGAGTTTTATGGGCAATGATTAGTTGGTGGTACGTGATCAGATTCTGTAGTTCCAACCATTCAAGCTGCTTTAAATTAAAGCAGTGGTGAGTTTTAAATGGGTTGCTAGTAGCAAATCTGGCTATATTACTGTAGGAGCTTTCCAACTTACAGAGGTTGTTCTTAGATAGACTGGTGAAAATGGTAGAGGCATAGAGGAGTGTAGAGATTAGATGAGTATGTGCAATAGTAGTTCTAGCTGTAGGTGATAGGAAGGGTTTTGTTCTGTACAGAGAGCCAAGTTTTTTGTTGACAGATTTAATACTGTTGTTGATGTGTATGTCAAAGGAAAGACTGCTGTCAATGGTGACACCAAGTAGCTTGGTAGTTAGGTCGGGTGATATAATGGCGCCATTAGTGGAAGAAACAGAAAAGTCTATGGGGGAGGACTTATGATTTGCATTGAAGAGGAGGAGTTTAGTTTTTTGGGGGTTTAAGAGTAGGCAACGAATAGTGAAACATTGTTCCACAGTGTTAAATATATACACACACACACACACACACACACACACACACACACACACACACACACACACACACACACACACACACACACACACACGTGTGCCCTGCAGCAGCAAAGGCATGATTCCCTGGATAGCTTCCATCCAAAACAATACATAGTAGATGTGCTTACTGAAGTCTCAAGTCTATGACAGTATAGAAACTGTCCGTCCATTTCAGAAACAGGAAGAAGCGGGAGTAAATCCTCCATCTCTCTTCCAAATGAAGGACAGCCTGGATGCCCACTTTCATCAGTACAGTGCGATAGCTGGTCTGAACAGCTCAGCTGTTTAGGCACATAGCATACAGTTTCTGAGGAAGAACTTAAGAACTCTAAGATGTGTTCAGTCATAACCATGTGCAGAACCCACTGGCCCTTGGTTATTGCTCTCCAAGACAGGACAAATGAGAGCCACCTCCTCACCCAAAGGGAGCTCTAAACCACAGTCACAACAGCTGTAGATGGACTGACAAAATCATCTGCTCAAATTACTTTGCCTGCACTGGTGTCCGGGTAAGCTAATGTAAGCTTTCAAGGCCTTATCCGGTCTGTGATCAGGCTTCTTCCTCTTTTGGAGATGATGGGGTGGGTATAGGATACAGGCTCATAAAATTATCCCACAGTGGTGAGGGCCTGCTCCCACCTCAAAAGATTATTCACAGTTCTTGAACAAAATGAGACAAAAAGATCTTCTTGCTTGAAATGGATTTTTTTCTGAGTTCCTCCTTCAAATAAGAAAAACGTAACCAACTCATCCTGCAAAGGGACATCCATAAGTCTTCTGACCTTACTACATGATCGGCATAATCAAGCTGAGTAGCCTATGAGAAAGCCCACCCTGGAAGTCAGAGAGAGAATCTTAACCACATCTCCTACAGGTCAGACTCAAGCAGGCCCAAAGGTTTTTCCCGAATCTGAAGACTGGACTATGGACAAAAGACATGAACAGCTGAAGCTCTAAACCCCAGCATGGCAGAGAAATACACTTTTTTATCATACCCACATAGAGCTTTTTTCCCCTCATCTCGCTGCAACCATATAATCATGTCCCATGCTGCCTCATTTGTTCCTCCAGTTCCTGGAATTAGAAGACACCATGAAGGGGGGGAAAGTGTCAGGGTCAGTATGCTCCTAACAGCTCTCTCCCATTCACCTAGTATGAATGTTGCAATGCCAAAAAACAATGAGATACTTTCAAATGCACACTTTCACACATTAATGCTGCTCAACTGGAATGCATGCATTCTTTTGTCAGCATCATAAGCCTGGGGCAATGGAGCACAGTACTGGCCCTTCCTCCAGATGACAAACTTGCTGTGGGACTTAAATGACACCTTCCCCATGATGGGTAAACTGACCTTGGTCACGTACTCATGACCCTCACTGGTTGGCTCCCCCAACACCCAGGCAAAGTCAAGACTCAATACTCCATTTTGGGGTCAGCTATCAGAGCTTTTGATTCTGTATCTGGTGGCAAAATGCTGGGGATCTAAAGACTGAAGAGAACACACAGTTGACAACCCAGGAATGCATAGTCAAGAACTCACTCCACTCATCCAGGGGCCTGCAAAGAGTATTTGCCCTCTTTGGGGTCAAAGATCCAAAGTCTGGGCATTTCTGTTTTGGTAAATGGCATCCATGATCATCCACTGCTTCATGAGGGAATAAGGAGGTCCTCAAGAAGACTGAAGAGATCACACAGTTTATAACCCAGGGATACATGGCCAATGATTCACTCAATTCATCCAGAGGCCTGCAAAGAGTATTTGCCCTCTTTGGGGTCAAGGATGCAAAGTCTGGGCATTTCTATTTTGCAAAATGACATCCTTATTGCATCATGGGGGGAATGGCTCATTAATCTTCTTCATTTTTCCAACATACATATTTACATTTCTTTATTGTTTTGCCCCTACTACTTGCCAACCATCAGGCCTTCTTTCAGCCTATCAACCCATTTGTTCCCTTCCCTTCACTGGTTGAGAGCCAATTTTTTTGGGGGGGATAGGGTCATCATCCTGTCAAACACTGTAGTTGGTTCAGTAATTATTTTCATTTTCTTCCTGGCCTTAGCAGTGCACAATCTACAAAGTGACAGGGAAGGGATGTGCAATGGTTTGAGGGCAGAGAATGCCCCTTCACTTTCGGCAGAGCAGTTCCCTCCAAGCAGCCTGCCCCTCTTCTACATTATGAACAGTGGTCTCTACAGGGAGATCACATCACTTTGTATGAGTCTTGAGTGCACTCTAACCCTGCCCCTCCTGCTGGGGCTGCTAACTGAATCTGCCTACCACACAGCCCCTCCCCAAATAATGTCCATTTTGTAAAGACCTTGAGGCTTACAAGAGACAATATGAACTGGCCTCTGGCTCTACTTCATTCATTTAAGAAACACATAAACATAGCTTGGCTCTACGGCATAGAGGGATGGATCCTTGCCTATGCTGCAGGTGGAGTTTGATTAGCGGCACAGATGCCTGTAGCAGGTGGCCGGAGGTGGGAGACAGCAGCTGCTACCAGTTTGCCCATCCTGGGGAGGGTGGAGTCTGGCAAATCACATATTTGACACCTGTTGGGAATACTAGGTGTTTCCCTAGTGGAATTCAGAGTCAGCCTTGTCTGTACTACATTAGTGCATTCACGTTATGCAGCTAAGAGGAGATTAATGTGCAAATGCTTCCTCTCAGCAGCAGTGACTGTAGGCTCACAGAAGCTACCAAGGACAGCTTTTCCAAGTGCAGAGGGTAGGCCACCCTAACAAGCTAGTCCACTCCTTAACACCCGACTCTAGCCACAGAATGGAAGGCTGATATGGATTCCTAGACAGGAACACATGAGCTATAGATCTCTTGCCTAGTCTAGACCAGGAATACTAAGTTCTGAGTTTGCTAGATGAAATAGACCAACTGGTTGAGCGAAGGTAAAGCAGCGATCAGGCAAGGTCTGGGAAGAGAAAAAACAAAGCAAACAAAAACTTTCATGACTGGTCTCAAGTGCTTAAATACATTCATCTGCTAACAACTCAATATCCATTGTACTGAACCTACAAAATGTATACATTCTACTAACTGGTATCAAAAAATACAAGTTAACTGTGGCTAACTTCAGAATTGAAAGCTCTCTTTAAGTTAGGGAAAGAGTTTGGTCATGATGTAAGAAGTCCAAATTACCTCCCTATCATAAAAAGCAAAAACTCTCCCATGCCTCTAACAGCATTCATATCTCTGCTTCACTGATTTAACCATCTCCTTCAAATATTTGGGGATCTGGTTAGCACCAAATCCTAAACTTCCAATTGGACCGATCCTTTTTGGCATTTACTTCTCTGATGTCATGGCCAATGTCAATAGTCTCTGGCTGACTAAATTTGCAGATGATTGAAAATTAGGAGATGTCGTTGAATCCTACACTGACATAAATATTCTCCAGGAAGGGCTGACAAAGATAAACAACTGGTGTCAGAACTACGGACTGAAACTGCATGCCAAGAAATAAATAATAGTATCCTTTGGGAAGTCATCCACCCCTGGTAACTATCATATCAACAACACACCCCTTAGAGTTGACCCAGTGGTCAGGGACTTAGGGACACATATAGACAGTAATCTAGCCGTTGGCCAGAATGTGTCTACACTACTAAGGAAATCATTCTATGTTGCACAACTTATATACAAAAGTATGGCATCTAAGTCCAAGGAAGTCATTGTTCCACTGTATTTGGCATTCATCAGACCTATCATTGAGTACAATGCCCCCTTTGCTATGTACCTAACCAGGCAGATCCAACAACTGGAACGTCTACAGAGGTTCCTCACTAACAGAATACAGGGTCTAAGTAAAATGTCCTATGTAGACTGCCTCAAGGCCCTATCCCTGTATTCTGTCTCCTACAGGCTTTTGAGGGGAGACCTATGCCTGGCATACAGATCATTGTCAGACCCAATCTGATGGACCTCCTGCATATCCACAAAGCAAACAGCACCAGAATTACCTGTTCTAAATACTTAAATCTTGCCTGTTATATAAATAGGATATGCTGGAGAGACAGGTATGTATCCCAGAGCCCACCTCATTTCTGAAACAAGCTCCCCATCCATGTGAAGCAGAGTTCCTCCCTAACCCAGTTCAAGTACAACTTGGACAACTGGATGGGGAACAGGAAATTCATCCCTGGTTTGGTACTTATGTCTCTAATGCATACAGGCAACCTGTAAATGGTTCACCTCCCAAGCCACTGCTTGTAAATGTTTCATCTCCCAAGCCTCTGTTTACACTTATCAAGGGTATCAGAACTTGTCAAAGATTGGGATCCATGGCTAGGCTTAAAAAGGCCCTTGTGGTCGTTAACCTAGTAAAAACCTTTGAACTAATGACCCTATGAACTCAGTGAAAACAAAACAGAACAAAATCAATTCCCTCCTCTTCTGGGCTGATAAAATATTTCTATTTCTCAGAAAATCTGTCAGGGGAAAGGGGTCATATTTTCTAAAATAGAATATGGTCTCCCAATCACTGATTCAGCAGCCCAAAAGATCTCCAACACCCTTCAAATCATTTCAAATAAAATCTGTTTAACCCCTCTCCTCAAACTGCCACACACTATCCAAAGCAAAATGGCTTTACATAAGCCATACGATTGTCCTCTTACTAGGAATCCAGCTCTTCAAATTAATCCAAGTGTACGCTTACTCTTCACTTACATGCAAACTAATAGAAAAATCATGCTCTTACAGCCTTAAGAGATCATCTCAATCAACTCTGAATCTCCTGATTTCCACAACAAACTTAAAATGTCACACAGAATGCCACAAAGCTGTATTTTAATCAAGTTTAAATGCTTTCATTCTAAAACATATAGAACTTCTTCAGAAACAGTTGTAAAGCCGCTGGCCCTCTCAAAACCAGAATCTATCAACACATATATGCTATGAAAAAAGCACAAACTACTAATGCCCTTTTTAAGCATTCTGGAGTATGTACAGATTTTAGAAAATTTGTCTTTACAATTTTAAAGCAAAGTCCCAGTCCCTATTAGGGGAGGTGAGTGGGAACTTTGATTAGAACAACATGAAGTTTTTTGGCAGCTCTTACTTAATGCAACAGTTGTCCCATGTATTAATGATTTTGTCAGCATTAAACCCATTCAAAAAGGTAAGGCTGCTATTATTTGATGTTCTATTCTGGATGCAGTATACCTACTTGCTTCATTTTTACTTAAGTGAACTTTTTAACAATTTTTAATAAACCTGGTATGTTTTTTTTTTTTTTTTTACAATTTCTTATTGAAATGTTGCTATTTGAATGTATTTTCAGCTATTTGCATTTATGCATGCTTTTTGTCTTTTGTATGATATTCTCTAAGTACTCAGTTTGGTGTCACTGAGGCTTTTTAAATGGAGTAAACTAGCTTTACAAATGTTTCTGAAGAAGTTCTACATGTTTTAAAATGAAATAGCTTAAACTTGATTAAAGTACTGCTTTGTGGCATTCTGTGCAGTTTTTTTTTATATAGTTATCTAATACTGTGTTTTGGAGTTCTGCAGTTCGGGATGTCACAGGCTGATTTATTTTGGGAAACAGCAACTGCTTTGATAGGCAGGGAAGGCACACAGCTCAACTTGACCATACTGTTGGGTTGTATTAACCAGCTCATGGAACAAGTGGATTCCCTAGTGACTGCTTCTGACTCAGGTATGGACTGTAACAGCTGCAGTTCATTCCAAAGGACCACCCACTGGGTCTAGGGCTGCAGAGAATGTGATGAACTGTGAGCATGGCTCTAAGAACGCTGTGAATTTTAACTTGCAAGATTTAGATTTTTTTATGGCTAAACACAATCTTATGGATCTTAATAATGTGACTCCTGTTGTTAATTGCAATATTTCTTCTAACAACAACCAAGAGCCAACTTTAAAAGATACAATACAATCTTTTGAGAAATTGTCCATTAAATACAAAGGCAGTCAGATAGCCAACTTATTTCTTAATTACTGCATGCAGAATAAGCATGTTTCTAAAGGCTTATGAATATACAAATACCCTAATGGAGTGAGTTGTGGCTCCATATTCCATCATGAATTAGTGGAATTTTTTGACCAAGCTGGTATTGAACTCATGGAAATAATGGTCTGTGAAAACTTGCGGAACGTTACTAAACTGGAAAACGAACTTAAAACTGTAGATGAAAGTATTAAGTCTGATTTACTCTTCTTTTACCACCACGAAGATTTTAAATGAAATATGTGGGCTTGAAATTAAAACACTTTTTTAACAACAAAAGGCACCTTTTGAAAGATTCCTGGCACTTCCTAGAATGCTTGGCCAACACTGATTTTCTATCTAAAAGCTTGTTTGTCACCATGGACATTAAGGATCTGTTGACAGTTATACCCCACAAACTTGGTCTTGACTGGTTCTTCGATGCTATGGTAAAAGGCTCTGCCCTAAATCAATCCAACACCAGTTTAGTTTACCAATGTATGGAGATTGTACTCACCAAAAACTTTGTCTATTTTGAGGGTGAGTTTTACAAACAGCATAGGGGTGTTGTTATGGGAGGCGGCGTCGGCCCCATCTTTGCTAATGTGGTGCTGTGTACCTGGGAGACCAACATGGTAACTCAACTCGCCCTTTTTCAATAAGGTGGGAAGTTATATGAGATACCTGGATGACATTTGTTTCCTATGGAAAGGGAGTAGACACAAAGTGATGGAATTTATTGACTTCCTTAACCATTCTACAGATTTCTTGGAGTTCACCTATCAGGCTGAGACAAATTCAATCAATTTCCTTGATGTTACTATAATTAAGAACAATGTTTGTGGGAGATATAACACTTTAGGAAAGAAACTTGACAGCCAGCATCCCTTGTGGCAGAAGAAAAATCTGGTAAAGACTCAGTTTATCAGGTTAAGCCGGTTAGTGTAGCACGATATCATGTTTCAAGAGGAGGGACTCAAGCTTTGCAGTCTATTCAAAGACCGTGGGTATCCATCAGACTTGGTTGACAAGAGGTTTACACGGGCATCAGAGAAAAGGATTACTGAATATGGGCTGCTCCTATGGAACCCACATTCTATACAACACAAGGAAGCAAAAGATGAGAACCTATCTCAAGCTATGGTGATTCAATATAATAGGGGTGTTTTCTCCCTTCAGTAAGCAATACCTAGTCACTGGAACACTGTTTTTGACACTCTTGGGCTGTTAGACCAGGTGGGCCAAAGACCCAGGTTTGTGTATAAAAAATGTAAAAACTTAAAACTTTTGTTGGAAAATAACAAAGATGTGTTTAGCATAGTCACTAAAAATGTGGGGATGAAAAGATGTGGGGCCTGCAAACAATGCAGATTCATCTTATACGGCTCCCAATTTTTGGTCACAGGATATCCAAATTTGATTACGGTTAATGGGAACTATAACTGTGAAACAAAGGGGGCTGTTAATATTGCCTTCTGCTCATCTGGCCTGCATTTTATGTAGGCACAACCATTGGCCCTCTCAAAACCAGAATCTATCAACACTTATGTGCTATGAAGAAAGCACAAACTACTAATGCCCTTTTTAAGTTTGTGTAAAGATTTTAGAAAATTTGCCTTTACAATTTTGGAAAAAGTCCCAGTACTAGGGGAGGTGCCTGGGAACTTCGATTAGAACAGCGTGAGGTTTTTTGGCAGCTCTTACTTAATGCAACAGTTGTCCCAGGTAGTAATGACTTTGTCAGCAGTAAACCCATTCAAAAAGGTAAGGCTGCCACTACTTGACTACCTACTCTGGATGCAGTATACACATTTGCTTAATTTTTACTTAAGTGAACTTTTTAACAACAATGTTTTACTAAACCTGGTATGGTTTGTACAATTTCTTATTGAAAGGTTGCTACTTGAATGTATTTTTAGCTATTTGTATTTATGCATGCTTTTTGTTTTTTTTTTTTTGTGGTATGTCTCTAAGAATTCTCTTTAAGAGCTGAGATTGGTGCCATTGAGGCTTTTCAAATGGAATAAACCAGCTTTACAACTGTTTCTGAGGAAGTTCTATGTGTTTTAGAATTAAATCGCTCAAACTTGATTAAAATATGGCTTTGTGGCATTCTGTGGAGCGTTTCTTTTGTTTTTTACATAGTTATTTAATACACTGTTTTGTGGAAGTTGTTTTTCGTTCCACAATAAACTTGCAAACATGCCTTCGCCTCCTTAGCCCCAACACTTTGACAAGCTCTCCCTAAGCAAGAGACATTACCCTTCTACCCTACTTTCATCAACAGCTAAAATGTACCTCTTCAAATGGCACAGTGCACCTCCCTAGGTAAGAGACATGTCACATAAGCATCCTGCCTTCAACTTGCAAATACACTAGCTTACTTCTAAATTATCTACTTACTACTTTTGTAAAGACTTTCTACTCACCACTTATGGAAAAGGTTTACTGCTTCCCCCATCTTCACTACTAACAAGTCTGTCTCACTCTTCTGTATCCTTTCCCCTTTATCATTCTTTTTTTACTCTGTTTCTTCTCATTAAAATGTGTACACTTCAACAATTATAAACACTTCGATCAGTATATTAATCTGTTCTTTTTGTTATACTAATGCATTTGTTTTTGTAAAGATTTGAACATTTAACCAGCTATGTTATTACTTAGATATGTATGTTAATCTCTTAATTTATATTGTATTACAGAATTTTCTTTTTTGAAACAATTTACCTGGGCTCTGCCTGTAAAAAGTCAGTTTTGAACAGTGCACCACCCCAGTGGACAAACAACAATAAAATAAATTAAAAACAGTTTGTAACCTTAGCCAAAACATCTTATTAAAGATGGCAGAAGACTCTAGCCATCAGATCAAACTTACACATTTTCAAAAGAAGAACAATTGTTGAAACAAGTAAACCTTGTTTCAGGTTGTCTTAGGTAAATCAACACTACTTTGTCATCCCTTATTTAGAAAAACAACATTCAACTCTCCTGCCATGATTTCTTAAAATACTTATCTAATCTACCTATTTCTGACTGACATTACCACCCTCAAGAGGTCCCAGATACTCTTGTACCTAGCCCAAAGTTACAACCTAGCCCTGCCAGTATACATCCTGCCGTGCCACTTTAAGTACATAAAGAAAAAAAATAAACTGAGGACCTATTAAACCAAATCCAATAAGACCCCCTTCATTAATGTCCATTTAAAACTCTGGTTCCTCTCCTTTTGCAAACACTACCTTACAGATCCCCTTCATCACATATTCAACCTATCACTTACACAACATAGTATATCCTCCATTTGGAAATGTGCAACTGTAAAGCCCCTGACAGACACACACATCTGTGGAGTCACAATTCTTCCAACCTTAAAGAAAATGTTAAAAAAATAGCCTATTCTCAATTGTTCAACTATGTCCATAAATGCACCCCCCTTCTAGATAACAGCACTAGTTCCAAAATGGGAGAAACACTACTACCCTGCCAATGATATCTTAATCAATATGGAAAAAAGGAAACTTGCATTTGTGGATCTCACTAAGGCATCTGATCTGGAAGATCACAGTGTACTCATCAATGACATCTCAGCGACAGGCATTATTCAAAAAGCAACTACATTAAACAGAAACCTCCAAGTCATGGCAAGCCCCACCATCTCTGACCAAGCCCCCTAAGTTAATGGAGATCCCAAAGGCCATGCTTCTCTCAATTACTTTTCTTCATATTCATTAACAGTATTCCTACCATCCTCCACATCTATGGAGATGACATGATTATTTATTATCAGCAGTATAAAACATCTAGAAGAGAATCTTGACACCTGGCTAAATCATGTGTTCTCAACCATATCATAGTCTAAACTACAAATAAAGATGAAGTTTGAGATCCAGCAAAAGCTTGTGCATTCACCGGAAGACTGTGAAAGCCACATCAAGGCTAACAATTAACACCACTAAAACTTCACACATCTGGGGATATGGCTTGACCCAACATTAAACTTCCAATGATACACAGATATGGCAAAAACAAATATAAACAAACTACTCTTCTGGGCCATTGACAAACCTGGGTATGGCCTCACCCCCAGACTTCTAATTCCTAGCAAAACATGTTGTTTTATAACACTTGCTCCTCATCAAAAGCACTGCTAACATGTCTTGATAAAAGATAATTGCTTCCTCTCCAAAGAACAGGCCTTCCTTTGGGTTTATTTATTTATTTACATTTGTTGGTGCCTTCTGTGGAAGGTTGGGTGCCGGGCTGGCAACTCGACACCGTAAAACTCCAGTGGAGGCCCGGGGAGAAAAGCTCCACAGTTAAAATATACAGACAGTAGTTACATTGGATTTGCATAGCAATTAACAATTTGATCAACATAGCAATTAACAATTACAAACATAGTTACAGATAAAGAACATAGTACATCAGTACTAGTATCTTTATCATCTGCGAAGTACATAACAGACATTAAATGTATCTTTATATATTCCTAACATCTTTATATCTTTATCTATATCATATCTTTATAAATTACTAACATCCATTCTCCTTTTTCGCAGGGAGGCTGATGATCTAGCATTCCCATCTCATCTCATGTAATTCTACCCAAATGTTTTATTGCTTGGTAACCCTCATAACAATCTAGTTTTCAACAACCAAAGTTTTTAGGAGCTAGCTTCCAGAATCTAGGAATTACTAAATGCCTCCCTGAAAAGTAATGAAATACACTACATTTTTACAACTAAACTAAAGAGCGTGCATAAAACTAGTAAATGCAAACGCTTCAATTAACTTGTTTGGATTCTTCTACATGCTCTACTCCAAATTTCAACCTAACAACAGTAATCTCAGCAATATAAACCTTAAACAAACTTCTAACCCTAACATCATTACACCCATTCAAAATTACAATATTAAGACTTTTTTCTTATTGTTCTTTTTCTTCTATATAACCTAAACAAGAAAAAGAAAGTGTTTAGTATCAACATAGTAGTTTCTCATACTAAAATTATTTAATATTGATATCTATTTTCTGTCTCTCGGAAACACTCATAAAAACTTGTAATACTATACATATAAAGTCCCTATTACACTTGTAGTGATATTTTGTACATACTATATTGTCAATATGTTGCATTATTAGTTTTTCTACTGTTCATCTGGTGTGTTGAATAATTTATGCTACTTTTGTTACTGCTCTAGTGTGTGACTTGTGCTGTATTATGCATTTATATATTCTTCAGTTTATGCACCTGGCTGAGTCTGAAACTGGTAGATCAGTGCTCTAACTTATAGGTTCATAGGATGATACTAGGCTATTGGCCCAGGGGCCCTTATAAGCCTAGCCAAGAATTTCATCCATGTTCACACAAAGTCAGCACCTGTTTTCCCTGTCCAGAAGGGACACAGGTAGAATCTCAGGGATACATTTTCTCTTTTCCATCCAGTCGTCCAGGTTCCTCTTAAAGAGCGCTAGTAAGGTACTCTGCTAGACATGGAGAGGAAGTCTCTTCCACAGATGGGGCAGTCATTGGGACACAATCTAGCCCACCAACAAGTTCTACTAATGTCACAGACCAGGTTGAGACCTTGTGTGCGGGTTGCGTGAGTGGAGTTTGCCTTAACGATATGCAGCAACTCCATCAAGGCTGAGTGAGATGGCCTTGTATGCCAGACACAGGTCACCTCTAAGCAGTCTGTACGAAACTGAGTAGAGGGACAGGCCTTTTAGCCTATCTGTATAGGATAGGTGTTTGAAACCCTGGATTGTCCTCGTCAGGAACCTCTGAGATCTCTCCATCTGCTTCATGTGCTTGGCAAGGTACATGGTGATTTATCACTGTGACAAAGCAGAAATTCCCTGAGGCTCAAAGAGCAGAATAAGTTTTTTCTTACATTTATTTCACTGAATTGCACTTAACGCTTATAGTTGTGCTATACAGCTAATCTACTACATTTTGCAGTCATAAAGCTTTTTTACTGTTTCACTGCATTTTGTACTGTTTTATACTGTTTTAACTGTATTTTTATTGCTAGACAGTGTTTCATTACTGTAATTGCATTTTTATTGAATTACTTAACTGTAAACTGCTTTTTTCATACTGAGAGTTGTATTTTCTGTTTGTGAGTGCTCCATCTGTGCATTTTTGTGAGGTTTCTGTGTTCTAGTCAGGTAGCATAGTCTGGATAGATGCCTGTTGTTATCCAAGCCTGGTTGTTTTGCTTACGTTTCCTGTGTTTGTGGCAGCCATTTTCTGCTGGTAGTGTCTTGTCTTCACTGTTAGTGAGAGTAATAGAGTTGCCTGACCTTCTCTAGCATGAGTGATTAGTTGAAAGAGCAAGGGCTAGCAGGATTGAGTAGTAATTCGAGTTTTTAGATTCTTACATATTTTCTGGTATTTAAACCCTGTGTCTGCAGGGGCTGTGCTTATTTTTACCAGGCTGAGGAGTGGTGATTCATCTCTGTGACAAAGCAGAAATTCCGTAAGCCTCCAAGAGCAGAATAAGGTTTTCCTTACATTTATTTCACTGAATTGCACTTCTTAACACTTATCTTGTGTCTTTTGGCTTTTCCCGGTTAGGGGTCGCAACAGCAGAACTCCGGTCCGCTAATGATTGGCAGTAGAGTTCTACATGCTGGCTTGCCAGGCCTAACGCACAACCTTCAACGAATGAACACACTTCTTAACACTTATAGTTGTGCTATATAGCCAATCTACTACATTTTGCACTGGTATAAAGCTTTTTTTACTGTTTCACTGCATTTTTGTACTGTTTTAACTGTATTTTCATTGCTAGATAGTGTTTCATTACTGTAATTGCATTTTTATTGAATTACTTAATTGTAAACTGCTTCATACTGACAGTGTGCATTTTTGTGAGGTTTCTTTGTTCTAATCAGGTAGCATAGTCTGGATAGAGGCCTGCTGTTATCCAGGCCGGGTTATTTTGCTTGTTGAGTTTCCTGGGTTTCTGGCAGCCATCTTCTGCTGGTAGTGTCTTGTCTTCACTGTTAGTGAGAGTAACAGGGTTGCCTGAACTTCTCTGGCACAAGTGATTGGTTGAAAAAAACAGGGGCTAGCAGGAATGGGTAGTAATTTGAGCCTCTAGAGTCTGCCATCTTTTCTGGTATTTAAACCCTGTGCTTGCAGGGTGTTGCGCTTGTTTGCTCATTGCACACTGTTGCTGCGCTGTTTTAATCCATTGTGAGGTATCTCAGTTGCATTTTTTTCCCTTACCAACACTCCTGCGTAACTGACACCCTCCCTTGCAATTACTGTGATTTTATCCATCTGTACTCACACAGATAGGTACTCTATTCTGATTAAAACAAATAAAATAAGATTAACATATAACATGAGCATAGTATATCTGATAATAAAGCCTATATAACACAGACATCTTTACGTCGAAACCATGGATGCTAACAACCAAATATTCATGTATTGAGAAAGAGCCACGTCACACACAAAAATAAAAACACAAACAAATAAAACTTTGTTTTTTGGCAGAGTGGAAAGCCTCCTTGCACATCCTCACACCCTCTGCTAATTACATATACTAACTCTTATACTGCACAAACACAGGCTAAGAGCATATTCTCCAGTATCATGAATTAATTGTTCAGTCTGTGGCACCTGTTGACCATCTGTTTAGTCCATCATAAATGGTTGATTAAACAGCTGTCAAGCAGACACACATTCAACCAAAAGGATGGAACTCATATATATATATATATATATATATATATATATATATATATATATTACACACACACACACACACACACACACACACACACACACACTAGTTTAAGTATGAGAACAAGCATACTAGTGTCAGTATTTAAGATTAAAGGGGACATTCACAACTGTGGGCAGTACAGAGGTATCAAACACCTATCACATTGTATGAAAGTTCTCTAAGAGGGTGACTGACAAAAGAATATGCAGAGTAGTAGAATGTAAGATGGAAGATGAGCAGTTTGGATTCAGATCAGGATGCAGCACAACTGACCCAATATTTGCAATGAGACAGCTAGTTAAGCATAAGCTAAATAAGAAGAAAGAGTCCAAGTGGGTATATCTAGACTTGGAGAAAGTATATTACAAAAAAAAAAAAAAAAAAAAGCTGATTTGTGCAGTCCTGCAGTGGTATGAAACCCCAGAAGCATTGATAGAATTAGTGCAGGCTATGTACAAGGACCCAATGGATGAAGTATGAACAGCATTTGGTCTTACAGAGGGGGTGTATTAGGGTTCAGCTCTGAGCTCACTGCTGTTCGTACTGGTAATGGGTTACAAATCAACAAAGTTGCTGTATGCAAATGGTGTGGCACTGCAGACAAACTCTGAGCAAGAACTTCAGCAAAGGATAGGGGAATGCAAAACTGAAGGAATATTGGATGAAACTGAGCACTGATATGAAAGTTGCAATGGTAGCAAGTGGGGGAAATCAGAAAATCCTGAAAACAGAGATAGAATGGAAAATACTGGAATAGGTTAACAGCTTCAAGTATCTGGGTGTGGTGGTTGAGGAGAAGGGGAGTCAATAAGGAGGTCAGAGGGGCTGCAGCCAACTGGCACAGAATGTCAGGGGTAGTGTATGACACAGAAATACTAAAGAATCTGAAAGGTAAGGTGTATAGTACAGAACAGTAGTGCAACCAGTACTACTGTACGGTATAGAACTCTGCGAAGTAAAGGCAGATAAGTATGCACACTGTGGGGCAGATGAAAAAAATGAGGATATAAGAACAGAAGCCAAAGCAGCTCCAGCTGCAGTAAAATGTCAAAAAGAACAGATTAATGTGGATTGGGCACACATGCAGAAAACCAGAAGACAATCTGGTGAAGAAGATTTGGGGCAGGCAGGAAGTAGGCAAGAGGAAATGAGGGTGTCGAGCAAAGAGGTAGATGGATTGTGTGAGAGAAGACTTGCAACAGACAGGCAGGCATGAGTGTTGAAGAAGGTAGGACAGTGGCACTGAAGAGAGATAGAGATGGTGACAGTTGACATTACACCTTGACCCTGAGAAGAAAATGGGAAAAAAGAGGCTGTTGATGATGGTGAACAGTTTTTTAATTACTTTATATAAAAAAAAAATGCTATTTAAGGAGGACTACCCCCACCCCCCGTACTATATGACAGATGCTGACCAAAACACATTACTGCAAAGGAACTCTTACAGTCAAGGTACACACCACATACACCCAAACTTAATATTCATGCATATAGTTCAGATTTTTAATGTTTGGGCTTGTAATCTATTGCTCCTTGATGCATATACCATCTCAGTCCAAGCTGGTGTTTCTGGTGCTGTCCTGGCTAACACAGACGAAGAAACACATATGAAACACATTTATGACAATCTTGAAGATAAGAAATTAAGTAGACACTTTTCCATCTATATCTATATTGTGACTCAGAAATGCTTTTCTAATTACAGCCCACCATAAAAACTGTTGCATTATCAGAAACAACCTGAGACACACACAAGGCTTTTACCCAGTCTCTGGTCACTGCCTCAGCTGTCATATTTACCCACACACACATACTAAAGTGCATCTTGCGTTTTTGAGCTAGCACCTTTCCTGACTGCACCTCATTATAAGTTGACAGCACTGTTCTTGTCACCAAACTCTGTGGGACTGGGATAAAATGTTTTCAGGTTCAGGAGAACTAAGAAGCACATCATATTGGAGTGCAGTTATTAAAACAGGAGTATTATTATTATCTCGTACAAGAATCTATGAAACACCTTTCTGATGGTTGTACTGATGCACGCAGTGACAGGCAGTTAAGAATGGTTTCAGTGCAAGTAAAGAACCACAGCACTTGCAGTAAAAGAAAAAAAGACTAGGAGCCTTACATGACATTGTTATTCCTTCCTCTTAACAAACCTGCTAAGTCACAGTTCCTCGTTTAAAAAAACTACTTACTTACGTAAAATATCATGTATGGCACAGTCAGGGACTGAGCAGCTTTTGTCGTATTATTCTGCTGAAATACAATTCAACTGCTGGTGAATTCATCAATATCTGTAAATCAGTTGAGCTGGGAGAAGAATGTCTACTACAAATCTGTATTTCTGGCAGTGCATAATAATGCAAACTTAATATGCATTTTCCGTATTTCATCCTGCAATGATTTTTTCAGTAACTGAGTCCGACTTCAAATCCCCCAATGAGTCTAAATCTGCCCTCACACCTCCCTGTTTCCACTGATAACATCTCAACATGTTTGGGGTAGTCAACAACTCAGATCTGTTAGTAAACGCTAATAGCACATGCTGCAAACAAAAAGGGCAGACCGTGAAGTAGTTTTTCAGAAAGATGACATCTATAAACCATGCCATCTGAGATGGTAACAGGAACTGTCATCTTAGTATTCACCTGACATCTCTGTTGTTAATACTTCCTTCTCCCTCTGGGGATGAAGTACTTTTGTTTTTGCATGACACAAGCACTCAGATCCCAAGGGGACAAGCATTACTAGTAAACATGTTTTCGCTGTCAACACTGGTAAGAAAACTGTGGATGTTTGAAGATATCAGACTTTACTGAAAAATATGTTTATTAATGTGCCAAGTTTCACTTCCAAATATAGCATATGAAACTAAAGAAATATGCTTTGCAAGCAAATTATTAGCAGTTAACTAGAACTGACACAAATGACTCATCCACACAACGGAGCATGGCTGGTCTGTCTCAAAAAAGAAACACAAAAACAAAAACCACCACCATCACTTAGCTCTACGGGTTAACTCAGAACAACACAAAACCTTTGATAATACTACGTCACTGTAACTGCTGACTTTGAAAAAAATGAAAGTCAAAAGGAAGTTTTAGTAAACTCTTTAAATGGCACATAACACTCAATGTATAGATTACACTTACAACTCCAAGGGCCTTGACAGATCAGGGATAGTTTCTCTGTTTTGGGATTTTTGCTGACAGGAACTTGAGTTCTTAAATGTTAAATTTTTCTTTCATGATTTAAAACACTTCTTAGTGCCATCACAGACAGCTTTGTGCAGTGTCGCCAACTTCCCTAATTGACCCTGTAGCCACAATTTATTATATTATTAAGCTCATCAACAACAAGCATATGGCACTATAGTGAAGATTTCTAAAACAAAGCAGCATTTTCTGAAATATGAATGAAGATGAAGTGATAATACAGGTACAGGTGCAGCTACTTACAGTACCAGTAATTGACAGCACAGAGGATAAAGACTCTGAACTGTTAACAAGCTATTTTCTGTAAGCGCAATGTACAGGGCTTGATGCCTTCAATCTCCATTTGGCAAGTGTATATTCTGAGCAAGTCACAATCATAGTTAGAAGGTGCTTTTTATTATGACATAAGCACTGTTATAATAAAAGCACCTTCTCCTAACAACACTCTACCCCCATTCTCACTCACCCTTCCCTCTACCCACCCCTCCCTTATGCTGACTACACTCTACCCCCATTATCACTCACTCCTCCCTATTCTAATTTTACACTTTAATCACTCTTCCTCTCACTCATCCTTCCTACCTTCTCCTACCTCTTCCTGTCACTCATCCTTCCTACCCTCTCCCTTCTCTTTTCACTCTTCCTATATTCCCCACCTTAATAACTCCCTCAGTCTCGCTGTTCACTTCCCTCTTCTCTTTTATGATTTTATTTTCCTATCAAATCTAACTATACATTATTTTAGCACATCATACAACTGTATCTTATACTACTTATATTATATTCCTAAACAATATTTAAACTCAATTATGTGTTATTGCCCAATTAGACAATCTTTAAACTGAATTATTTGCTGTTGCCCAATTATGTACATAATAAAGCTGAGTTTCTTTCTATACTATACGGTTTATTTCTTAGCCAGTGTTAAATTGCATTGATATCTACTCAGGTATATTTCTCTGATATCATTATTTTGTGCGTTTCACCCCAGGCCTCTTACTGAAAATGGGCAACAACTCAGTGAGACTTTCCTGGTAAACAAATGTTAGACAAATAAAATAAAATAAAAATAAAAAATAAAAGTGATCCCAGGTCGTACCTGAAAAGAAACACTCATATCCAGCAAGGTTATCCCGTTAACAAAAGTATAAAGATTATATAACTCAGTAATTATGATAATGGTTGACCCTGCTGTTTGGTAATCACTTGATCCCCAAATGGCTGCTGATCTCTAAATCTGAGATTCTTTCACCATTCCGATTTAGTAATGTGAAGTTCAAGAGCACTGTTTCTTGAGTAGGTCTGGCCTCAGTCTGGAATATGTCCCCTGTACCACAGAGTCAGGAAAACTACTTACTTGAAATCCTCTTTGGCTCCAAGAAATAAGTTGTCCATCATACCAATAAAGACATTAATTCCTCCATGTAAATCCCTAGCCTCCATTGAAGACAAATCTCTGAGTTCTACACCACACCTTTAGCTTGCTCCAGATGGTCAACCATTCATTAAACCATGTCATGTGAAACAGTGCATCTTTACTCATATTAAAGACAGGCAGTACTGCAAATAATATTAGCATGTCCTACTTATCTAAGGCACCTACCCAGTTCTTCAGGCTCCTCCTGAAGCACTCTGCATCATTTCTCAGGTAATTTGTTCTTACATGGACAGACAGATCTAGTTTTCTTCGACATACAGCTGCATGAAATCTACTTACAGAATGTATTTCCTCCTCTTGTGGCTTCTCATATCCCCTTCCCACAGGTCTCCATTCTAAAGGATCCTGGCATCCTGCTTAGTCTTACTTCTGCGGAGATACCCATGTTCAGTGGTAGAACTGTGGAGAAACACTGCTTAAAGGACATACCACTGTTCACTCACATTGAACTTTAAAAAGTCTACTGGCATCCACTCACAGCCGGCCTTAGGCATAGGCCAACTAGGCGACCGCCTAGGGCGCCGCTGCAGCAGGGGCACTTTTCCAGTATTTATTTGGTGTTAGGTAGACCAGGATGGGGGCACCAGATGGTGTGGTGGGGGCGCCGTGGAGCCCTTTTGCCTAGGGCGCCAGTTGACCTAAGGCCGCTCCTGCATCCACTAGTACCTCTTTTAAATAACCTGTAAGGTTCTTGTGGTTGTCCTTGCGTTAACTATTGGAGGAAGATCCCCTGCTTATTTGTTAGCTCCCTACCTCCAAGTGTACCTCATTATGAGGAACGTTTCTCATTTTGAGTCTTAAAAAGTCCATGTTCCTTACAGTTCAACAAAGCGTAATGTAACACTATATGATTTCTAGTTGAACTAGTCATCAAGCTGTTAGTAATCGTTCCACATTTTGGAGATGGAAGGTGTAGAACTACGGGTAGCTATACACATTCAGAAATAAGCAGCCTCATCTCTGAGAACACAAAAGTGCCCAGCCGAAATAGTACTAAATTGCAAAGCATTTTCAAGACAGCTGTTGTACCACAGTCACTGCACAGCACAACTCCCATTATTGCGAAATGTTATACCTTAACTGCTTTTTATATGCTTATCCCTATTCTCTATTTACTTTTAGAAGTTATATTTAAGCTGTTTTTATTCTTTTATTCCTGAGGTGCTTTCAACCTTTAAAACAAGTGATCTTACCATAGTAAAGATGGTTCTACAGCTTTAAATACTTTGCTCCGTACTTGCTGGTAGTTAGACCTTCAGCCACTGGGGGACATTTTTCATAGGTTCATAGGCTGATACTAGGCTATATGCCCTAGGGCATTTATCAGCCTAGCCAGTGTGTGTTTGGCTTTCACCACCCTTTAAAATGAGTTTAACAGTGCCCTTTTTTAGGTTAGATTACTGTGCCTCTGTCTAGTAGTGACACAGAAGTGATCCCCGGGGTAAACCTACGATCTTCCATCCATTCGTCAAGGTTCCTCTTGAAGAGAGTCAGTGAGGGGCTCTGCCTGACATGGACTGGGATTCTATTCCAGAGTGCTGGGGGCCTCTGGGTTATAAATCTGTCTCTCCAGCATGTCCTATTAATTTCTGTGTTGAGGTTCAAGTCCCTTGAGCGTGTAGCTCTAGTGGATTTGGATTTTTTGAGGTGGAGCATGTCCATTAATTCTGGGTTGGACATCGCTTTATACGTCAGGCACAGATTGCCTCTAAGTAGGCGGTATGCAATTGAGTAGAGATGGAGTTTCTTTAACCGAGCAGCATAGGTCATCTGTTTGAGTCCCTTGATCCTCTTGGTGAGGTACTTTTCAGGTCTTTCCAGTTGCTGCAGGTGTCGGGTGAGGTACATCCCAAATGGGGCATTGTATTGAATTATGGGCCAGATGAGTGATGAGTAAAGGGGCAGAATGACCTCCCTTGATCTAGATGTGAATCCTTTCATGATAAGGTGGGTTATATAGAAGGTCTTTCTAACCACTTTGGCAACGTGGTTGTCAAAGGAGAGATTACTATCAACTTGGGTTCCCAGGTCCCTAATTACTTCCTCCGTACTTAATGGGTTACCGCCTATGTGGTAATTTATGGGCACTTTGTTTTTCCCATAAGGGGATGACTATACACTTCTTGGCGTTTAGCTTTAGGCCATGGCTTTGGCACCAGTTAACCCTCTCTGTGAGACCCTTTTGGAGGATGCTTGTGTCAGCTGGAGAGTCGGTTATGGCACCCAGTTTGCAGTCATCTGCGAACTTGGTCAGCCATAGTCCACCCGTGTTGGTCTGTACCTCAGAAAAATATATACCGATCAAGAGCGGTCCCTGGATTGAGCCCTGTGGGACGCCACTTGTAACTGGTTTAGAGTCTGACATGGCTCCCGCAATTCTGACCATGTGGGTTCTATCCTTGAGCCAGTTTGCAACCCATCTTATGACATAGGGGCTGATTTTTAAGCTGGAGAGCGTATTTATGATGCCCGAGTGGGGTATGGTGTCGAAGGCTTTTGCGAGGTCCAAGTAGGCTGTGTGGACTACCTTCCCTTCATCTATGGCCTTGGTGACTGTTTCGAAGAAGTCGACCAGGTTCAAGAGGCAGGATCTTCCCTTAAGAAAGTCAAATTGGGTAGGATCTAGCATCTGTAGGTCCCCAATGTCTTTGTTTATGAGTTCCATGATGATCTGCTCCATAGCTTTGCAGACCAGGCTAGTCAGGCTTATGGGGCGATAGTTCCCAGGGTCTGTTGAGGCACCACCTTTGTGGAGTGGGACCACTGTTGCTGTACGCTATTCCTTGGGTACATATCCTGTAGTAAGGCTGAGACTGAACAGTAACTTTATATGAGGCTCTAGCTCTTCTTGGAGCTCGTGTAGGATGCAGCCGGGGACACCGTCCGGTCCTATTGATGCTGTGTTTTTTGCTTTGGAGAGGGCAGCTCTCACCTGAGCATCTGAGATGCCAGGGAGACAACTCTCTGCTGGGATAGATATTTGCTCTTTTGGGGGGAAGTGGGAGAGAAGTTTGCACTGAACCTGTCCACCAGGATGTTGGCAATGTCTGTGGGTTCAGTGTATTTTTTGTCATTTTGGACCAACTACGAACATACCTGGGAGTTGCCAACCAGGTTCCTAACATAACTAAAGAAGGCCTTGTGATTATCGTTAGTGTCCTGTGCAATTTTTCTCTCGAAGCTGGCCTTAGATGATTTTATCAGGGACAGTAGTTTTTTGCTAGCACTGATCAGCGATGCCTTCCTTTTTAGGGATTTTGCTCTATCCTGTAGTAGCTTCCTCCTTTTGTTGTATAGTTTATTTATGGCTGGGGTCCACCAGATAGGACGCTTGCCTTTGGAGGACTGGGTCTTGGTTTTATTTGGGATTGCATGATCCATGCATTCCTGAAGGTGTCCATAGAATGCGTTTATAAAGGATTCTGCAGTTTGGGCCGCAGTTTCCACTGGCCCGGGGGCTTTGAATGATTTCACCTCAGTTTTGAGAAGTGTAAAATTAGCTTTTGAGAAGTTTTTCACTGTAGTTTTCTGGGCTGGCAGTGGGGTCAGGATGTGGATGTCCAGAGAGATTAATTTATGGTCCAATCTTACCAATGAGGGGTATACCTCTGGTGTGGAGCATAGATTCCCCATGTTTGTGATGATCAGGTCCAGTATGTTTTCCCCTCTTGTGGGAGTGGTGACTAGTTGTTCCATAGCATTTGAGTTTATAAATTCTAGGAACCTTTGGGCTAGGGTGTTGGGGCTTGAGTAGTGCTCCCAGTCTATGTTTGGGTAGTTGAAGTCACCCAATATAATGGTGTTTGGAGAGACCTTCATACTCTCCAGTGTTCTCAGGAAAGCTGAGTGAGGTTCCTGAGTTTGGAATGGTGGTCTGTAACAGGCTACAAACTGAAAGGCAGTTTTGCCCACTGTTAGTTGCACATGGATGGTCTCCGATGCTTCGTGCAGATGTCTCTGTGATACTATGATCTTATTTCAGAACATGAAATTCTCACTCTTCATCCGTCTCAGGAATATAAAGGAAACACTACTCTAAGAGGTGGGGAGGGAGATTGGAATATATATTTCATGCCAGATCAAAAGAAACTGGATGATTTGAAATAGACCTAAACTCTTCAGTTTATTCACTTGCCTTAAGAAACCAGTAATCAACCTATGCAGTCAAAGTCCAGCCTATAATCTGCAGATTATTAAAGTTCCTAACCAGAAAGTTTGCATTATCTCATTCTCCCTACACAATACTACAAGAGAAGGAATAAAAAAAGAAGACACTGTGCTTTTTTATTATATCTGTTTCACAACTTTAAATAAAATCAACGATAAAAAAACAAAAACATGTTCAACCCTTTCAGCTATCTTCCTTCCTTCTTTTAATTCATGAGAAATCAAATACAGTCACAGTCTAGCATCAAGCAACACAGTATCTGACATGTCCCATTCTCTGAAGCTAGAAGTCTAGTGAAGTCCACCCAAGTGAGTAACCCCTGGGCAAGGATCAGCAGCAGCATGCCCCTCACTGGCAATGAATATTTTTTCCCACAGGATACCTTGAAGAGTAAGCTTGGAAGCTACCACAGCTGCAAGCAGAAGTAGGTGCTTTGCTTAACTTACAGCACAGGCTATCCCTTACGTACAGATGTCACATATAGTGACCGGGAAGACAGTGGTGTGGCCTACACGAATAGCCCCACCTTCTAATTCAGGCATGTTTTCTGCTCTACTCACTTCCCAGAGAGCGGCTACACTCAAGTCCTCACCTTCATGAGGACTTGACTGAGTGGTCTCTCCCTGGGAAAGGCAAGTAGGTGGAACCTCCTTACTACCTTTCCACCCCACACTAGTTCCAGCACGTGCCTGTGCTACTAACTGAACATAGTTCACCTGGATCACAGTCAGCCTTGTGTGCCACAAAACTGGTCGACAGCTACTACATCTGTGAAGATCTAAGAAGAAATAAGGCTTTCTCTATGAATACTCATGATACAATTATTCAAAAAATGTTCACTTACAGCAGTTTTAATCTAAGCCTCGACAACCCAGACTGTAATAAGTGAATTTACAGGGCACAAGCATTCATACATCCCCTAGACCACATCGACTTATACAAACTCCACAGTTGCATAATAGAGATCCAGCAGCATCTAAAACACTGTTTTAATTCCTATAATCAATTATATTTGAGCAGTTTAGATTTTGATTGACCAGATACTGATAACACTCAGTTTATGAGAAAGCATTTAAAAGTGCCAAAGAGTTAACAGGCTGACTTTGCCAAATCAAAATCAATGTAACAAATGATGGCAGTCTGCAACAGTTTCATTGCAGACCTTCAACTTAACACTTTAACAAATGACCTGATGAATATGTGTAGCAACATTCTTAAATGTCCCTCTCCCTCTCCTTTGTCCTTTTTCTTCTACAAGCCTTACTTCCATCACTTTATAAGTGCTAACTCTCTAATATCTCTCTAGGTTGCATTTCTTTTTTACTTTACTGAAAGCTAGATCTTTCGAATTTTTTTTTTTTTTTTGTTCTTTTCTTATATCTCTTCTTTTCTTCTTACTATTCTCCTCTATAACCTTATATATAATTTTTTGACAAGTTTTAATTTTTTATTATTATGTTGATGATGATGAATCCTTTATGTTTGTTATTGAATCCTATGATGTTGATGTTTCTATTTGTATTTCCCCTATTTTCCCCTCTTTGTTTTTTTTTTTATTTTGTTTATCTTTTTAATATACTGTGTGTTTGTGTTTTTATCTTTATGTTTCTCTTTTACCGGAAAATGGAAAAAAAATAGGAATAAAAGCCCGTTAACAAAAAATAAAATAAAATAAAAATAAAAATAAATAAATGATACAAAAGGCAAATTTTGTAAAAAAAATGATAAAATGTCTTCCAGGAAGCAATGCATTTTGGTCTTGAAAAGAAATTAGTTACAGTAATCACAAACAGCTATGGGGAAATTATCATACTGCAACTTTGGGAGAAAATAATGTAAACTGCCACAGTTAAAATGATACATTCACCAAACAAGATAAACCATCACAACTTTGATGGTTTTGAAAAGTTTTACTCTAGAATGCCTACAAAGTACTTTTGTGCTGCTACTACTACTACTACTACATAAACACAGACAGCTGCCTGTGATGTTAATGGAACTGGTAGTTTTATATATGTGAAAATGTCTTGTTTAAATTTATTTTGATAGCAGTCTCCATAAATGTGTGTAAAATTTAATGAATTTCTGTGCAACTTTTCATTGGTGTGATAACTGATTTTTTTTTTAACTATGCTAAACTAAAATACTTATTTTTTTACCCCCGAATGAGATTGCACTTACACTTCATATTGTACTTTATACTCTACATGGACATGTTTGCTGAATTAATTAATGTTATAAGTTGCTAAAGAGTCACTTCCTGTGGTTTAGGGTACAATTCCATGTGCCTGCTGTGTGAACTTGAACAAGTCACTTAACCAGATTTGAGGCAAATGGGAAATTGGGTTAGGCTCCTTAATGGTTTCAGGACTGCCTGCCTAATAACTACCTATGAACATATGGCCCACAGGCCTGGAAGCACAATGTTCCACTGCACCACAGTTGTCCAGATTTCAAGAGCAAGTATGATAGACTGCCTGTCTCACAGTCAGGGCTTCAATATCCATGAGTGCCACTGTTTTCAAATGAAGGAACTGGGGTGGTGGTGGGGCGCCTGTATTAGTAACATCTGTTGAGGAGTCATTAACACTGATGAGGAATGGCAAACTGAGTGTGTGCTAACAGCACATTCAGAAATGTATGCAAAATAACTACTAGTCCAAGCGCAGCAAAAATGTTTCAACCTCCAGAGCTGGCCTTTATGACAAACCCTCCAATCTACTACTGCAAAGTCTTCTCAGGACACCAGACAGTCTGTGTCTTTCACTGTGTTTTCTAACCAAATGCTTCATAAGGCAAATCTTTTGGAGATGGGGTGGGACACTCACAGAAGGGATACTCGTAGCAGCTCACTATACATGTACATAACAGGATATTGGGAGGGAGAACCAGGGAAGCAGTCTCACCACCTAAATGAGCCTTAAAGAGTATTTAAAAAATCTCCCATTTTTTATTACATTAATAAATCAAAGATAATCTGGAGAGAAGGTGCACGTATGGGTCCAGATAACAAATAAGCACCTACAGAAATGCAATCTGTCAGTTGTCCAAGCTTATTTTTCAGCAACAGGACTGCATACAGCTTCTCTTCCTAGCTTCTAAGCATTTCTTTATAAAATCCAGTATACTGACTGATCTGAGGCTTTCTTTCTAACTTTGTCAGAGATGACCCAGTTTCCAGCGCTGTTCCCTGCACATACGTTACTGAATAAATTCAAAGTTAATCCACTTTCTCAGAAGTTCTATAATCCGCTGCAGAGCTGTGATATTAAATTCAATTAAGCTTCGTTTGAGCAAATTAAGAAACATTTCTGACCCCACTCACAAATTATAGAAAAATGTTTTGTGACATGTCTGGTCCCCTATTCAATTTAAAAATACCTCTTCAGAAAAAAATGGGGGGACAACAATATCTAACTTCCCGCAATGTCTCTGAAAAAAATATTTGACAGCAAAGGAGACAAACACTGCTCCAGCAAGTAAATACACATACATCTGGGTGTCTTCTTGCCTTGCATAACTTGACTTGTATGGAGCAGATCTGGATTTGTTTTACATTAGTTTATTCCACTTCTAAAATACAATATTGTTCCTGTGCATGCCTAACTAATGTAATACACTTAACATATGCAACAGTTTTATTAATATAGTAGTCTGATAATATCCACTTGCCACAAGTGCTTCTTTTCAGGAATGATGTAACCGCACTGATCTGATTAAATGACATGCTTGAAGTCCTACAGTATGAAGACTGAGACCTGGAGATTCAAACCCTGAACTGCAGGACAGAGCCACTTACCAATTCATAACCTTAACCCTTGATGATTTACTGACTTAAAACATTACATTTACATGCTACGTTTTGTTTATGATAACAAAAAATAATTTAAAATCAGAGCCGAGAGACAAACTGATCTTTATTTTTTATGTTTTCTCTACAGATGTCAAGAAGCCATATGGCCTGTATCCTAAATTCCAGGGCCTGTGACACATTTACTGATAAGTCTTTAAGAAATGCAATTAAAAAAAAACACTCAAAATAGGTTGCCTATGAAATTGCTACTACCATTACCAAAATAAGATCCTACAGGACAATTTTATTAATTTCTTCACTGGCTAAGATACTGGGAAAAGCAGTAGCAAATCATATTCATGCTGAAGCATACTGCCTATACAATAAAAAATAACAAGGTTTTAGACAAGAGTATAGCACCACTAATCCCACACTTTTCTTCAAAGACTCATCCCTAAGACAACAGTGAACTTACAGATATATTCAGAGATCTACCCAAACCATTTGACTGTCTGGCACATATTAGCATTGGTCCAAAACCTGTCATGGCAGCAGCCACCAAGAAGAAACTTGCAGAAGAAAGTTCCTTGTTCATCCCCACAACAAGGAGTCCCAGAAGATGGACAGATTTGGGAAGTGTTCCTATGCTTTAGCGACCTTTGCCTTAAGGTCACTGAACTATTTGGCACATTTTCACAAGACTACCGAGGGACCTGATAAAGGAACTATCAGATACACTCTCAGGATCCGTTTCTGAAGATGTAAAAGCATCTATCACATCTCAGTTGGCTACCTTACAATTGATATCCAACTCCTCCATTTGGCTCATTCCTAATGTAATAGAAGGAAACTCAAGGGCAACAGGTTCAGGCGTTGCCATTAGGAGACAAGCTTGTATGTTCTTATGTGATTTTTCAGAGCCCCTTAAGTCTTTGTTTGTAAATGCTCCTTTTGATGGCACATCTCTTTTTTTTTTTAAGATATATTGTCCAGGTGTGAGAAGGATGGAAAGACTCTTTCTGCTGTGGACATATATTTTTCTACCCCTCAAAGATCCTTTTCAAGGTATGATCAAGGTGGGGGAGAAATGTGGCTCAAAAAATCCCAAGGATCTTTCCAGGACACATGTGGAGGAAGTTCCTCCAGTGACAGAGGGGGGAACTCAAATGTTAGATGCCACCCTCATGGCAGAGGTGGCCTGCAGAACCAAGAGTTCAGAGATTCTTTTTTGTTAAACCCTTTCAGTGCCTCCCTGAAGGGAGGCCCAATTGTCCTCCTCTGGAGGCAACTGGGGGTCATTTGTCCCTGTGCCAGAAAGCCTGGCTAGAAATAGCAACAGATACTTGGGTGCAGGGATCATTTCCAGAGATTATATAATACCATTTACCCTTTATCTTGCCACTTCAAGAAAATTCCCCGATGTTCCACCCAGCAATTCAAAAGCTCCTAGAAAAGAAAAGTCACCCAAAAGGTCCCTCCAGACTACAGAGAATCTGTAACTTACTCAAGGTTCTTTTTAGTGCCAAAGAAAACAGGGGATGGGAGACCAATTCTGGATCTCAGCGAATTAAACACATCCATTTAAAAGATTAAGTTCCATCTGGTCACATTCCAGTCATTTCTTCCTTTTTTGAAGAAGTACAATTGGATATGTTCAATAGATCTTCATGAAGCATACTATCATATGAAGATGAACAGATGATCCAGGAGATTTTTATACTTCCATCTGGGAGCCAGTCACTACCAGTTCAGAGTTCTGCCCTTTGGTCTCACCACAACCCCCAGGGTGTTTAACAAATGCATGGCAGCAGCAGAAACTCACTTGAGACTGCAGGGATGATGGGTGTTTATATATTTAGATGACTGGCTCATCTCCACCCCAATCAGGCATCAGCTCATTTTGGCAAAAGAAAAAGTGATCTAAACATGTGTCCTACTAAAAATAACCATAAATTATGAAAAGTCTGATCTAGAACCAAGTCAAAGTCTAGAGTTCATAGGAGCACTGATCAATACAAAATCTATAGCCTCACTTATCCTCTCCAGAGTTCAGACAATAAGATCACAAGTAAAAAAGATAGTTTGCAGTACCAGAACCTCAGCACACTTGGTCCTTCAGGCTTTTGGGTCAATGGCAGCAGCAATAACATTACTACCCTTAGCCAGATTTCATATGAGAATTCTTCAATGGATGCTGGCCTCCCAATGGTCAATACTTCATCTTCCTTTATCTGTTCTGATACAAATCACCAATATATGCAAGAGGGATCTAATGTGGTGGATTCAATCAGAAGAGGTTCTACAAGGCCGTTTGTTCATTCTCCCTCACCCCAGGACCACTGTGACCACAAATGCTTCCCAGCTAGGGTGGTGGGGGACATTACTTGGGAAAGACAGTCCAAGGCACATGATCCCCCTATGAGGCCAATTTGCTTGTCAGGGTCCTAGAGTTGGGAGCAGTGCTTCTGGCGTTGCAGGCTTTTCAGAATGCTCTCCCTTCAGGAAAGATTGCGATTCAAACAGACAACATGTCAGTGCTTCAGTATATCAACAAACAAGGAGGAACCAGATCTTACCCCCGTGTCAAGAAATGTGCAGGGTTTGGCAATGGGCAATCTCTTCCAACTGCTTTCTTATAGCAATGTATATTCCAGGGAAGTCCAACATGTTAGCAGACAACAGAGCAGGTCCATCCTACTACCTCGCAAGTAGCTCCTCGGCAAGAACATGACAGAATTAATTTTCAGACAATGATGCCAGCTTTGCTGCAATATTTTCACATTTCCTGTAAAGAACAAGTGCAGCAGCTACTTTGCCTTAATCCCCCCAAAGGGGGTATCATTGAGGGATGCTCTTCTCCATGACTGGCCCCCAGTCTACTTTATGCTTATCCCCCAATTCCTTTGATCCCAAAGTTCTTATATTGAGCTGACAGGTTGAAGAGCAAAGTCACTGTCATTGCACATTATTTTCTTTGACAGATTTGCTTCCCCCTTCCTTTGGCCTCGTTTACTTCATCAACCCTGGATTCTGGACCCTTCTCCAGATCTACTGTCTCACCCAACAGTTATGATATATCCGGACCTCCTCAATCTCAAGCTGTCAGCTTGGTTTCTCCATTTCCAGTAATAGCCAGACAGCACATGCTCTTGTCACCTGTCTGCCAGATTTTATCTTCTCTTAAACCATGTACAAGGAAATGTTATGTTAGTAAATGGAAAAGATTTGTACACTGGGCAGGCATTTAAAAATCATGTGGAACCCTTTTCTGCCACAATTCATAGCATTCTTGACTTCTTGATGCTACTTTTTAATCAAGGAGCTAGTTCTTCAACAATTAAAATTCAGTTGGGAGCAATTTCTAATTTCCATATTGGATTTGATGGTTCCTCACACGCTTCTCATAAACTTTGTACAACCTTTTTTATGAGGCAGACGTCTGTTAAGACCTCCTTTTAAAGATCCTACTCCTCCATGGGATCTAATTCTGGAACTGCAAGCCTTGGTCCATCCACCCTTTGAACCTGCACGTGACTGTGATCTTAAATTTCTTTCTTGGAAAACTTTGTTTTTGGTGGCCATTACTTCTGCAAGATGATCTACTGAAATTCAAGCCTTATCTGTGAAACCCCCATATCTAATTTTTCATAAAGATAGAGTTACATTATGAACTAAAGCCTCATTTTGGCCCCAAATAGTTTCAGAGTATAACATTAACCAGCCCATCAGTTTGCCAGTTTTCTTTCCAAATTATTCAAACAAGGGTGAATTTTGTTACATTTATTGGATGTTCATATGCAACTGTGTTTCTATTTACAGAAAATAAAGGACATCAGAAATACAGATCAGTTATTTGTTTCTTTTACTGATATGAAACTGGGTAAACCAGTATCCAAAATCACTCTCGCCAGACAGCTTACTGGCTACATGTCCTTTCTTTACAACAAACTGGATATCCCTTTACCAAAGCAAGTTCATGCTCATTCAACCAGGTCTGTAGTGACTTCCTCAGTTTTTTATTCAAGAGGTTCCATGGATGAAATATGTGCAGCAGCGATTTGGGCTTCCCCCTATACTTTCATCACTCATTACAAACTGGATTTGTTATCCAAAGATACAGCATCATTTGGCTCAATGGTGCTTAGGAACATCCTTCCTTGAGTCCATCCTGGGAATTAGGTAGCTAGGGACTCAGTCCCATCAGTTAAGGACAGAATGAAAAATGACAATCAGATAAAGAAGTTATATACTCACCATATCATTACATCTGTGTTGTCCATTTTCATTCTTCCTCAACTCCTCACCCACCAGCCCCCTCCTTATTGTTCTGGAAGAGTGAGTTTATATGAAAGAACTTGTATACTCCAAGCATGAGATAGCTCCAGATATAGCCTTGTCTAATCTTTTTCTATTTTCCTTCTATGCCTATTTTGTATAAGAATTATTCCTTTATGCTTTAGCTACCAAACGAGATCGGAGGTAATTGGGGTTGGTGCATTCTGGGTAAGGCAGAAACTCGAGAGTTCTAAGTTGCTATGACTGAGTTGGAGCAAACGGTTCAGATCCGAACCCATCAGTTGAGGAAGAATAACAACGGACAATGGTCAACACTGATAGAATGGTATGGTGAGTACATAACTTCTTTTTTTCTTGGCAATCAAATGAGTTGGTAAAGTAGATCTGGTAAATTAAGTTTCTCTAAATCACCCATTGACCATTTGTCATGCTTCTGCTGTCTACTGCTGCTATAATCCAAGACTGGGAACACGCCTGAACACTGGAAGCTGAGGGAATATTTGACAGTGTTGACAGATGGATATTCAAAGTTTCAGCTGTGGCACTGACTTTAAAAGGTTGTTGGCAATATCATGCTCAGGAGTGAGTGAGTAGTTGGTATTAAACAAGGTAGTAGAGTGCTTCCACTAATTTGGCTTCTCATCTACAGCCATTGAGTTGAAACTCCAGGCTGTGAATGAAAGAAAGAAAAGAAAAGGGAAAAAAATATTTTATGAGCCCAAACTAATCAACCAACATTAAACCCAAATGAAAAACTGTGCACATGCAGAAAGGAAATAGTAATGCCATATCATTGTCAAATAATGGCAAAACATACAATAAAAATAAGAAAAGATTACTACTACTATGTGTTGACTATGACTAGAGTTTATTACAGAAACAAATTATTTTATACTGGTTTGTGAAGCAGAACAAGCACTATTTGCTTTCAAATGTGCTGTACAATGCATAACAAACTATACTCGCATTTTGTTTAGATTTCAAAACACATTTAACAGTGACAATACAGCAAAATTATTTTAATTTAATTCTTTGTTTAATTTATTTATTTTCACAAGGTTTGTCTGAAGCTACAAGGCAGGCCACTATAGCATGGACACCCAGGACACATCCCTACTACCTCACAGTGTTGGCTATAGTTGACAGCCTCACAGAATTTGCTCCTGGAAGCCCAGCGTTCCTAATCGGGTTGTCCCCCTCCCTGCTAATTTTTCACAAGGTTTCTCTGAAGCTACAAGGCAGGCCACTATAGAGTGGACACCCAGGACGCATCCCTACTACCTCACAGTGTTGGCTATAGTTGACAGCCTCACAGAATTTGCTGTATGTGCATGTTTTTGTCTTGTAACATTGCTACAGTAGCTTAAACGGGATTGGCACACTCGCGGAACTAACTGAGGTTGTTTTATTCCTGTTCCCTTCCTTGCAGTTGCTAGTTATTATTTATTCAAACACTTATAGTTAAATTCCTTTCTCCACTACGCCTCTAGAGAGCAGCAGTACACAGCGCCTGCTAGCATTTAATTCACTTGTCCTGGATCTCTGCACTGCCTAATGATACTCTCTGGCTTAGGTATAATTTCTAATCAAGAGATCTAACAGTAGACTCCACTTTTAAAGTAAGACGTTGCTGGATTTATATTGACTTAATTACTATATTCCCTCAACAAGGTTTTTCTTTCTTTAACTTGTACATTAGCTGTAGTAGTAACTTTAATATCACGTTCCCTTAATAAGGAGTTTTCTTACCTTGCTAAGCGACTTCAGTGCTTAGCTTCACTGAAAGGACTGATTGGCTCCGCTCTCTCCACTAACTGGTTCTGCCCCGCTTCGCTCCTCTCCCTACCCCCTTATCCCACCCACCCCACGTGCTTCTACACTTATACTTCCCTCGCCACACCCCCTTCTAAAAACCACCTACCCTGACAAACTACCAATTGATATAACCCCACCTCTTCTCTACTATTCTACTTTCCATAATACCCTCTCTTATACTATCTTACCTTCCTCACATACCTGTAGCTATTACTTCCTAATAAATACCATACCCTCCCATAATTTATATTGTAGTTATATCCTAACTCTATCTCTGTAAGGTTCCATAACTCTTCTTTGCAGTATGTCGTCCAAAACTAACAGTACCCTATCTAAGACTCCTATAACTAAAAACTACCTAGCCAAGCTAATCCTCTTACTCATACCTTCTCTAGTTCTCACACTGTCTTATCTCCTTACATCTTATGAAAAGGCAAATAATTACTACATCAATTATTCTCTCAAACAAACAGCCTTTGATTTTACTACCCAAAAATTAACTCATTTAAACATCACATCCACCTCTAACTACCTCCTAGCCAAATACCATCGACTTTCACATATTAAATTTAATAATCCTATGTTAAGGAGACTAAAATACCTAACCAGCTTTTCCTGTAAACCATCGTTACAATTTAAAACTTCATCCCTAAAAGATGGTGACATACATCCTAACCCAGGACCCACTAATACCTCTACTGAAACTAGACAAATTATCACAAACTCCACCCTTCCTACATTAACCACTGATTCAAATGCCTTACTTATAGGACATCTTAATATCCGAAGTATTAACAACAAGGTCACCCATCTCCACACTCTCCTTGAATATCACTCCTTTGATATTTTCTAACTGAAACTTGGTTAAAACCTTGTACTAAAGATAATGAAATAATTCCCCCAGGTTACAATATACTGAGACTGGACCACACTACACATAAAGGTGGGGGAGTAGCACTGCTGTTTAAGACGGGATTACACATCTCCTCTGTACCCTATAAACTACTGGAGGATACACTAAGACTGAACTATTTCTAAACTACAATTAAACCCAAACAAGTCAATCTATATTATCTGTATGTATCTACCTCCTGGAAATAACTCTACCATAACAGAAAATATCCTTAGTTGGGTGTCTTCTACTTACCCACAAGAAACTATCATATTAGGAGATCTTAACCATGACTGGTCCTCAGTCAATACTAACAACCCTTCCTCGCACATTAATCTTTATGGTTTTACTCAGACAATAAACACCACTTCTAGAATCAATAAACCTAACAACAAAGAAAGTATATTAGATTGGATTCTTATTAACAAACAACAACAAACTTATCTAGTAGGTACCTTACCTGATGATGTAAGTGACCATACTTTAACTTACATCATAAGACAAAGAGTGTCACTACTAACACCCCAACCTACAGGATCTCACGAAGTAATAAACACTTTAACCTAATATTATTTAAAACTGAACTTAATGCCTGCAACTGGAACCCTCTAAAAACTCTCCCACTTGAAGATGCTGTTAAATATTTTAATACCAAATTCTTAACAATCCTTGATATCCATGCACCAAAACGATCTATTAGAGTCAAATCTAAGCCTGCCCCCTGGCTAACTAAAGAAACAAGACAAAAACTATTACTAAGAAAGAAATCATGGGCTAAGTGGAGAGCTAGCAAATTATCCTCTGATCAGCAAACCTTTAGACACTTAAGAAATAGTACCAAAAAAGCCATACTTACAGACAAAATGAACTACTATAGTAAACTGCAGCAAATGAATCACAACAATCCCCAAAGGTTCTGGTCAACCTTAAATAAACTACTTCACCCAGGCCAGACTACTACACCCTCCCCCTCTGGGTCTGAAAAGAATACAACTCATGAAACTGCTAATGCCTTTAATTCCTTTTTTTCTGATACCATTAACTCACTAGCCTCTCACCTTACCATTGACAATTCTAGCATCCCTAACCACACATCTTCAAATCTGCCTACTTTCCAATTACAACCCATCTCTACCACCTTTGTCCAAAAACTTATCCAAAAACTTAAACCTTGTACCCCCTCTGCTGTTCAGCTACCATCAGAATACCTTCAAAAAGTAGCTAATGCAGTAGCCTATCCTACATCTATCCTTATAAACAGAACCATTAGTGAAGAAACCATCCCTGATATCTGGAAAATCTCATACATCATCCCCCTACATAAAGGTGGCAACTCAAATGAGTATTCTAATTACAGGCCTATAGCACTCTTATCACCCTTAGCAAAAATTATGGAGAAATGTATTCACTATCACTTAATGGGTCACTTAACTAAACATAACATACTAACTAACTGCCAGCACGGTTTTAGGCCATTTCATAGTACCACCACTGCTCTCCTTTCCTTTACTGATTTCATCAATAAAAACCACAACAACAAGAATATTCTCTCATCAGCACTCTTTATAGACCTGTCAAAAGCCTTTGATATGGTCAACCACCCCCCTGCTCATAAAAATCCTAGAATCTCTTTCTTTAGAACCCAAGGCAATTCACTGGTTCACTTCTTACCTCAGCAATAGGAAACAGGCAGTTCTCTGGGATAACAAACTCTCATCTCTTCTGCCAGTCTCACTTGGTGTCCCCCAAGGCTCTATTCTTGGACCTCTTCTATTCTCATTATTCATAAACGACCTACAAGTAGCTATACCTCAAGCTACATGCATACAATACGCAGATGATTCTACACTCATATGTTCTGCTAAAACCATTTCAGAATTACAAACACTAACACAAAATGTATTTAACACAGTTGAGGCATGGTTCTTAAAACGCTGCCTCCTTTTGAATGCTAAAAAAACCAAACTCTTGCTCTTTAAGCCTACTATTAGGTCCTCCCGAATAGAATTCTCTATCTTATCCAAGAATGGTACCCTTATACCCCCTGACTCTACCACCAAGCTGCTAGGTGTCACTATAGACAATAACCTTACCTTTGATAACCACATTAACAATACTGTCAAAACTGTAAATAGAAAACTGGGCTCCTTCTACAGAATTAAAATGTTCTTAACTCCTATAGCCAAAGCTACACTTGCCCACTCTCATCTTATTTCCACTCTTCTCTATGCTTCACCTATATACACTACCTAAAGAAAAATAATCTCTCTAAACTGGCTAATACTTACAATAGTATTGCTAGGTTTGTTACTGGGAACCAATTTAGAACTCACCACTGTCTGAACCTACAGCAACTGAACTGGCTTGAACTAAAAAACATGTTGATACTCTCCCAACTCACCTTTGTCCATAGGATATTTTACCAACCTAATAACACACCTATACTTTCTAATCTATTTACCCCTTACACTAACCTAAATTCATTACGCTCTTCAAACAAACTTCTAGTAACCTTAACTAAGTCTAATAACATTGCTGGTGACTCCCTATTCTCCAATACCGTCGGTAAATATTGGAATCTTCTACCTACTGCTCTAACTTCCATTCCCTCCCCTGTTCTCTTTAAACAAAAGCTGAAAAAACACCTTAAAATACACTGGTTATGCCCATGCTTCAATCCTGACTAAAACTGTGACTTCCACAATTTTTCTTTTTTTCTCTCTCTCTCTTTAACACCTTCTTTCTTTTCGCTCTCTACTACCTACACTTTGAGAAGTTTCCCTAACAATCTAATTCTTTTACAAGTAGCATCTATTACAATCCATTAAAGAAATTTGTATGTAAAAGAAATTTGCTGAATGTGCTCTACTCTTGCCACAAATATTTTACTGTTATAGAACCTTTCTATTTTGTATTTCTATAACTACAACTTAATTGTTTTCTCTATAGGGTATGCATGTAGAATTCTGTAATGTAGTCTTGAATCATGTTTAACCTGCTACTTATTTTTTCTTTTTATGTTTAACGTAACTGTTTTGTCTCTATGTGGAGCTTTTCTCCCCGGGCCTCTGCTGAAAATGGAAATATATCCAGTCAGACTAGCCCGGTAAACAAATGTAAAATAAAAATAAAATAAAAATAAATTTGATAATTTGGTAAATGAACTGGTCCTTCTCGACCCTTTTCAGACACAACCAATCCGGCAAGTAAAAATACAATGTGTCTGTAGGGATGACAAACTGGAGAAAAAAAGCAAACAAACTATTGAAAAAAAATCAAAAGAAAAGTGAGTAGTCAATAGTACGTCCTGGAAGTCACGTAAAAGAATAAAGACTTCTTTTAAAGTACAGTAATTTTATAAGAATCATCATCAACCTCGCGGTCAATTGTCATGGAAAACCTTTGATCTATTGATGCCCAAATGGGTGGTTCTCTGCCCTCAAATATTGGTTTATGTATCTTAGGGATGCCACATAATCATAAACAATAACTAAAAAAGTAAAAGTCAAATATCAATTCAAAGCAATTTACCTTCCAAGAACATGTCCCCCTGATTCCCCATAGGTGCCATTCATTTTCCTGAGGAGAGGAGCATAGAGGAGTGAAGCTGCAAAATCAACAGAAGATATTTTCCCAACATATTATACCTCACAAATTATCCCCAGCCCTCCCTCCCTCAGGTTTATCAGGCTTAAGGTGTAGAAGCCACAAGTCAGATACCTTCTCTGTTCAATCTCTATACCACTGTTCTTGTTTAATATTACAATCTCAATTCATATTTGGTCTTCTTAAATGTCCATGTCATCTTTTATGTTCTACTGTAAAACTAGTGTGCAGTCAGAAGAAACTGTACTCGAACCTTGCTGGATTCCTAGGTACCGCAGCAGTAGCCAAAGTAAATAACCTGGTGTAACTTCTAAAGTACAAAACGCTCCTTTCCAGTGTTAATTCCAGGTAGTTTCACAAAAAGTGTTAGTACAAACAATTTACCACGAGACATTACAAAATTATTGTATTGGTGACATTATTTATGAAGAGAAATTGTATATTTCACCATCACCATTGCATTTAATGAGTATACGTGAAAGATTTCACACGTCTATTATCAGAACAAGTATTTATCCTGTAACTTGTTTGGTTGTTACACTGATTCTGTGCCTCGTTGCTCAAAAAATTATTTAGTTGTCCATGTTGGATTGTTGACAAAAAAAGATTTGGAGTCAAAATGAAGAACTGAGATTCATGTTTTTAAACGTTTATAAACTTTGTTGTTGTTAATTTTGTTAGAAGCCCAGCATCATGCTTAGGGGTTCAGTCATGTGTTGGACAGAAACAAGTGGGGTTTCTTCTAAATCAATGGGTGCGTCGCTTTCCAAAATCTTCATAGGGTACTACCTCAATTATGGGAATGAGGTCGTAGGGGCCGATACGATGCGCCCCTGCTTTTATTATTAAGTTGTTTTTTATTGCCACTAAGTTTTTTCTTGAATACAATTTCATTGAGTGAAATAAGATCATAATCGAATGTTTGGCGCAATTTTCATAATTGAATTTTTGTAATACTGCTGAGGAGATTATTTTTTCCAATGGTTTGTTTCGTTTGTTTAATAAACAGTTCCAAATAGTTCCAACAGTTGAGTCCCAACAGTTTCAAAAGTCTCCTTTCAAAGTTCCTCAATCTTCATCACCTAAATGGAAATCCATTCTATAGGGAGAGGGAGGGGTCAATGGAGGGACCTTGAAAGTAGAGCGTTACTTTTGCGACCAACTTTTTACTTTTAGATATTTCCCAAAAGTACCTATGATTAGTATGTTTGGCATCCCATCGAAACCAAAAATCTTGGAACCCCCAGATGGATGCGTGAAAGATGGAAGGTTTTCAATGACTTATGGACTCATCCAAATTGAAGGTCATCTTTATTCTATGATGTACTTAAAAGACAACCTTTTGACGAACCCTTTATCTTTTTGGTGACTTCCAGGACGCATTTTTTGATTTTGGCAGACTGTTTTATTGCGTTTATCAGTTTGTTTTTGTCGTTTCTTCCAGCTATAAGCTATTTTTTCGAAAGTTCGGAAGCAGTCTTCCTACATCAGGTGTGAGCGAAGAGCTTTCCACATCCAAGGACTGGCAAACCAGGAGATAGTCCGCTGGATTACTAACAGGATCCTTTTTTTAGCGCTGCAGCTTCGTGATGGAGCCTTTTCTTTTGCATGGAGGTTTTCTCCTAGTATCCCATCTTCCCTTCCCCCCATCGAACAGCATTTTAGCTGGGCACGATTTTTATTTGGTTCTTCTACCACGACCATAATGAACAAAGTGACATCTAAAACATTGACAGTTATTGATACTCCTGTTAGAGATAGTCAACAACACAATGGCGGTACAAATGAGTTAATTAAAAACATTTTGGCTGCTGGCCTCTCTCTTCCTTCTCTCTAATTTTCGGTTAACTTCCTGGTGGTTTTTGGACTGCGGAGGAAATAACCCACTGACGCGGAGTGAGTGCAAGCAGTGAACTGTTCTCTAAACATTCTTAGTAACCCAAAACCAAAACTAAAAACTAAATAAATTAAACTGCAGAAAGAAGTATCTAAGCCAGAAATGTCTTAAGAAAACAAAGAAACCATGTGGGCCTTTTCCTTCTCCTTCCTTCCTCTCCTTCAGGACATCAGGGGACTGGCACGGCTTTGTTAATTTATTTAGGAAGTAGGGGCTCAGCTGCTATGGAACTATTACAAATGGTAAATTATTCCCTTTACATAAGTTTACCTCACGGAAGAAATAAAATCACTTTATTCAGTAATATCAAAAATGGACATGGATTATTTATTAAATGTGACAATTTATAATTTTCACAATTATGTAGGGGCTTAAACAAAATCAAAACAGAAACAAGGTAAAAAAAAAATTGTACAGAGTTAAGATATAGCTCAATATAGTAAGTCCAATCTACAGACCATGCCTATTGCAGGGGTTAACACAGGCTGATGGTTTGATTGTCTGTTGCACAAGTCCTGCCTGGTTGGACAATACCAACCAACCTGTCCAACGAACCAACCCTGTGATAATACCTGACAGGCTTTAAACGCAAAGACAACTAACAACACAACAAGATGACTAAAATCTACCAAGACTCCAGTTCACTTTTTTTAATTTTAACAACAGGAATCCTTGGAACAACGCACAAAGCAGACTTAGGAGCAGAACCTTGTAAACGAAACTTGGTACCACTTGTACAATCATTTGTTGTACTCTATTATTCTCTATACACATTCACTCAAATCAATATACTTACATACTTTATTTCATTTCACTGATGTTGAGAGCCAGTTCTTATTGCTTATTGAAAAGATGGGTAAAAGGTAATGTGTTTACACCTAGCCATCATTGCACTAGCACTAAAACAAGTTTTGGACTGACCTCACAGGAAATTGAAGTCACTATCTCTTATTTGTCAACTCAATGGGTTTCTAACTTAGGGCTGAGTTAAAAGGTTGTTAAATTCCTTAACCCTTGGACACACATCACATTATAGTTTTTAGCGAGAGTTAAATGAATTTGACATTAGAGAACTAAAGAAGAAAAATAATGAACAGATTTATAAATCTTCAGAATATCACTATTGAACAGAGAGGGCATTATCTGGACTTCAAACTTCTACCAGTCGGGTAATTAAACCCGACAAAGGGTTATTGAGGGGTTTGTGATTTTTATAAATTATCTAGAATGATAAATGTTTTGACACACCAGCTTATTGCCCCTCCTCTATCCTCTATTATACCTTAAAAGAATACCTATAATAGAAGGGTGAATTTTTAGGGAACTTTGGAGGAAGTTAGTGTCTGTAGGGATAGTTGAGTGCAGCCAATCAGCCAGCATGTTCTGGGAGGTGACAGGAAACTGATGCACCTAGAGAAATAAGTAGTACTGGAAAGATCACATGATCTCTTCTACCACGTGCTATATGGCATTTTTCTTGGCAAGGATAGAAAGTTATTGGCTTTTCCTGACGTGGATTATTCCATTTTTATCTTCAGCTGTGGTCTAACCATTGGTCTTTTCATTTTTTTTTATTGGCTTTTGTGCCCAGTTTACAGCTTTAGTGATTATAACAGACAATGGACACCTTCAGAAAAATGTGTATAAGAACATTCACTTACATAACATACTGCTGAAACAATGCAACTTAGGATCATTGGCATTATGTCATTCACTGTTAATTTAATACAAAAAAGTTTAAGGTTCCAAGGCAACAAAGAAATATTTCTAGTTAGCATTTTCCCAGTGGCAGGTATACTCTTTAGACAGTGCCTGATAGTTTCATGTGGGTATGCAAGCTATCAAATTGTTTTCTCATCAGGAAGCACAGAAGTAATGTATTTTTTATTAACAGGACAAGCAAACTGATTCTTGCAGACCTTTATCAGCCATTCTTCAGACCAAAAGGACAAATGCACTGCATGTGGAGAGAAGCCTTGAAGAAATAATTAATCAACCTTTTCTAAAAAGATTAAAATCTTCAAAATCTGTCCCAAAGATAAATAGTTTGTGTGATACTAAAAGAACAAAAATCTGTTTGTGCTTGGAGTTGAAATCTAAAGGTTTGAAGATGCAAGGAGTAATTAAGGTAGTTACTACAAAACAGAAAAGATATTGGTGACTGATGCTCTTCTACTGGTACAACCACTCACCAAGTAGAGTGGCATATGAATTTACTTTTTCAGGAAGATCCTTTTTATTTCCACAACATAAGAAAAAAAAAAAACATTCCCTGCTATCTGGACAGTCGATATTAAAAATCAGAATAATCACTTTCCCATGACTTAAATGAAGAACTGACTACATTTTTAGGAGTCTTTGTCAGCAGTGCATAATGTTACAACATTCTCTGAACATCATCATCATCTTCTTTCGGCTGTTCCCGTTAGGGGTCGCCACAGCGGATCATCTGTTTCCATTTCTTCCTGTCCTCTGCATCATGCTCTTTCACACGAACCGCCTGCATGTCCTCTCTTACTACATCCATAAATCTCATCTTAGGCCTTCCTCTTTTCCTCTTACCTGGCAGCTCCATCCTTAGCATACTTTTCCCAATATACCCAGCATCCCTCCTCAGCACATGTCCAAACCAACGCAATCTCGTCTCTCTTGCTTTGTCTCCAAACTGTCCAACATGAGCTGACCCTCTAATATACTGATTCCTAATCCTGTCCATCCTAGTCACACCCAGTGCAAATCTTAACATCTTTAACTCTGCCACATCCAGCTCTGACTCCTGCCTTTTCAACAGTGCTACCGTCTCCAACCCATATAACATAGCTGGTCTCACTACCCTCTTGTAGACCTTCCCTTTCACTCTTATTGGTACCCGTCTGTCACAAATCACTCCTGACACCCTTCTCCACCCATTCCACCCTGCCTGTACTCTCTTCTTCACCTCTCTTCCACACTCACCATTACTCTGAACTGTTGATCCCAAGTACTTAAACTCATCCACCTTTACCAACTCTACTCCCTGCATCCTCATCATTCCTCTACCCTCCCTCTCATTTACACACATATATTCTGTTTTAGCCCTGCTGACCTTCATTCCTCTCCTCTCTAAAGCATATCTCCACCTCTCCAGGGTCTCCTCAACCTGGTCCCTACTCTCACTACATATCACAATGTCATCTGCAAACATCATAGTCCATGGGGCCTCTTGTCTAATCTCATCTGTCAACCTGCCCATCACCACTGCAAATAAGAAAGGGCTCAGAGCTGATCCTTGATGTAATCCCACCTCCACCTTAAACGTATCTGTCACTCCCACTGCAGTCCCCACCAATGTGACACTACCCTTGTACATATCCTGTACCACTCTTACATACTTCTCTGCCACTCCTGACTTCCTCATACAATACCACAACTCCTCTCTAGACACCCTGTCATATGCTTTCTCTAAGTCCACAAAGACACAATGCAACTCCTTCTGACCTTCTCTGTATTTCTCCAACAACACTCTCAGAGCAAATATTGCATCTGTAGTGCTCTTTCCTGGCATGAAACCATACTGCTGATCACTAATCATCACCTCCCTTCTTAACCTAGCTTCCACTACTCTTTCCCATAACTTCAAGCTGTGACTGATCAGTTTTATCCCTCTGCAATTACTGCAGCTCTGCACATCACCCTTATCCTTAAAGATAGGTACCAAAACACTTTTTCTCCACTCCTCAGGCATCCTCTGACTTTCCAAAATTTCATTAAACAATCTGGTTAAAAATTCCACTGCCATTTCTCCTAAGCACCTCCATGCTTCCACTGGTATGTCATCTGGACCAACAGCCCTTCCATTCTTCATCCTCTTCATAGCTGTCCTTACTTCCTCCTTGCTAATCTGCTTCACTTCCTGATTCCCTATCCTCACATCATCCAACCTTCTCTCTCTCTCATTTTCTTCATTCATCAGCCCTTCAAAGTACTCTCTCCATCTACTCAACACACTCTCCTCACTTGTGAGTATGTTTCCCTCACTGTCCTTTATCACCCTTACCTGCTGCACATCTTTCCCAGCTCTGTCCCTCTGTCTAGCCAATCGGTACAGGTCCTTTTCTCCCTCTTTAGTGTCCAATCTCTCATACAACTCTCTATATGCCTTATCCTTAGCCTTCACCACCTCTCTCTTTGCCATGCACCTCATCTCCTTATACTCATGTCTACTTTCTTCATCTCTTTGACAATCCCACTTCTTCTTCGCCAGCCTCTTCCTCTGTATACTCTCCTGTACTTCCTCATTCCACCACCATGTCTCCTTGTCCTCCTTCCTCTGTCCAGATGTCACACCAAGCACCTTCCTAGCAGTCTCCTTTACTAGCTCTGCTGTAGTTACCCAGCTATTCTGTAACTCTTCATTGCCTCCCAGTGCCTGTCTTAACTCTTCCCTGAACTCCACCTCACAATCACCCTTTTTTAACTTCCACCATTTAATCCTTGGCACTGCTTTCACACTCCTCATCTGCTTCTTGATCACCAACATCATCCTGCAGACCACCATTCTATGCTGCTTAACTACACTTTCCCCAGTCACCACTTTACAGTCTCCAATCTCCTTCAGACTTGCCCTCCTACAAAGGATATAATCCACCTGTGTGCATCTTCCTCCACTCTTGTACATCACCCTATGCTCCTCCCTCTTCTGAAAATACATATTCACCACAGCCATGTCCATCCTTTTCACAAAAAACAACAATCATCTGACCTTCTGCATTCCTCTCCTTAACACCATACCTACCCATCACTTCCTCATCCCCTCTGTTCACTTCACCAATGTGCCCATTGAAGTCCGCTCCAATCACTAGTCTCTCACCCTTGGGTACACTCACCACCACTTCATCCAACTCACTCCAAAATTTTTCTTTCTCATCCATCGCACACCCAACTTGTGGAGTATATGCACTAACAACATTCATCATTACACCATCAATTTCAAGCTTCATAAACATCACTCTATCAGACACTCTCTTTACCTCCTACTACTGTTCCATTAGGATAACCCCTACCCCATTTCTTCTGCCATCCACACCATGACAGAACAATTTGAACCCACCTCCTATACACTTGGCCTTACTTCCCTTCCATCTGGTCTCTTGCAAGCACAATATATCAACCTTCCTTCTCTCCATCATATCAGCTAGCTCTCTCCCTATACCAGTCATACTGCCAACATTCAAAGTTCCTACCCTCAGTACTACACGCCTAACCTTCCTCCTCTCTTCCTGCCTTTGGGCATGCCTTCCCCCTCCTCTTCTACAACATTCTCTGAACATAAGCGTGAAACTAAGTCTCATCATAGTAAGAATGGTGAAAAATAAACACACAAGTAAAACAAATAATTAGACAATAATGCTGATCTATATTGAAAAGAAACTATGGCTTTAAGTTCGCAAACTGTTTTTACATAACTCAGTATAAAATCCATTGCCTACCACAGTGCAAGCTCCTGAAATACTCTTGCTGTAAGTAACAGTAAACAAAAATAATACTTTCCATGAGATAAAGTACAGCTTTTTAAGACATAAGAGGTCTGATCAGAGGCATTATACATTTGTGCAACAAGAAAGTTCAGGTCCGAGAGAAGTATCAAGCTGTGTAAAAATGTGTTAAGCACATCTGTTTTTAATAATGATCTCTTTTTATACGTGCCTGGGATATAGAAGTAGGAGATGCATATTCTCTAATCCAGGAATAATGCCACCATGAGTATAAGATGGGTAGAAAGCACTTTTAAGACCTGTTTCATAAGCAAAAGTTCAGATCATGCAATGTTACCTGTAGAAAAAAAGGGTTTTCACAACCAAGTCAGCAGAAAGCTTCCAAGGTGCAGCTATAAGTTAGTAAAGCAAGCAGCTCACAAAAGGTTAAGTGCTACATCCTTAAGGACCATGCAGTGTAGATGCAGTTCTTTGATATCTAGAATGATATTGCAATAGCTGGAAATCAAGATGCAAATACAGGCTGAAATGACACCTGATATTTATCTGTCAAGTGCAGGAGGAAATGGAATAAAGTATACCAAGGGCAAGACAAGCTTCTATGTTCTTTGCACCTTTCCTCACTTGGAACTTAAGAAGGAATTACATTATGAGTGAGAAGAGAAGAAAAGCTCACATAAGTTTTGTTGTGCAAAGATTTTTTTATGACAATTCCAGTTTCTTGAAGTAGCAATCAGAGAAGAACCAACCAACTCATTTGTCACTTTTACAACCATGAACCTGCTGACCTTCAACCTGTTTTCAGTTCACTGCTGCAAAACGTCTTTTACCTACTGCTGTATCAGTGGAACACAAGAACCCTTTCTGACACAAATCCTTCATCTGCAGAAGGAGTTAACAACATAGTAGGATCGCAGGATCATAGGAGGTTACTAAGCTATTGACCTGGAGGTCATTTCAAGCCTAGCCATTTCATGCCAATGTAATACAATAGATACTCCAGTCAATACCCAGGACTGTATTTTGTAATGACTGCCCGTGTCCAGGATGGCTGTGGTCCTTATCCCTGGTAAGAATTTACGGTTTCAAAGTACATATGTGTGGGTCAATCAGAACTAATAAGACATTTGTATTGGCGCACAGCAACTCATCATACACCAGGCCATACTTCACAACTTCTTAGTGAAGAAATCTGGACAAGGCTTAAAATAATGGGGGGATAAAGGCCCAAAAATACATCAAATTTCAAATGTTGTTCTTATAAACTTAGAAAGTTGCTATAACAACAGGATTTGTGTTAGCATGCATTTTCTGAAGGATATGTAGTCTGAAACTCAAATGTACACCATTATTTAGTGACTTCAATCCTCAGTGATTTGTCAGAAAACCACAAATTTTATAAGGAACAGACCAAAAATACGAGGCATAAATTTGGACTTCATGTGGAAATCTCACCAAATGAAAGGTATGTACTAGCCATGCCATATTTATTTTATTCCACTTGACACTTTCTCATGGCCAAGTGCAACTTTCAGTAGTGGAGAATATTGTACATACATTCCCACCAGTACTGCTACAAGTAATACTTTCCCTCTTGGTGCTACATACAGTTCATCTTCGACCTCCACAAGGGCTTTGCTAGCCTGGTGACTCCATAAGTATCACCCAGATAAGGAGAACTAACCTCTGGACACTCATTTCCTACTTCTCGGCCTCTCTGGCGATATGAACTTACTGCAAAATCCACAGAGATGACAACACTAGACAGAAAACTTGCTTATGCATCAGTGAACTGACTAGAATAGCTTTTGTAATGTACAAAGATGGAACTAAACGTTCATATCAAAGTAATCTAATTTTTCCTACAGTCCCTCACAGAGTCCTCCTCATGACCCCGTGAATAAGACTGACTGATATCGTTCACCATGATGTTCTAGATACCTTAAATATTAATAGATGAATGTTCCAGAACGTATTGTATTTTCCACTCGACCATCTCAAACCATCTGTTTCTGTGTGTTTCTGGAGCAAAGTGATCTTATTGTACTCTGTCAAAACAGGTTTGTAAAGTATGCATCATTGCGCATACATCTCTCAGAACATTAATGTTTAATGCCTGACCACATCTAGGTCTGTTTTGGAACCCACGTTTTCCTATGTTGTCATAGGCATCTATGACAAAGGGAAAAACCTTGAGTTTCATGGCATACAGATAAGGAGCCCTGACAGTGACCAAAATCATCAGAGTTCGATAAGCGTCTATAGCACAGAAGGAACTAAGTAGAGGGTGGGAAGGAGTGAAAATTGTCACTTTGCCCATTCTGCAAGGGAGAGTGGGGTTTCTGCCTGTAATCAAGCACTCCCCTGATGATAGCAGCAGTGCCATAATCACAAGGCAGACTGACACGGAAGTTGATACTGGCGGCTGGAGCAAACTGATGCTACAGGCAGTGATGTACATAACATCAACAGCTCTGACCAGTTAAGACATAGCAAGAAAAAAACAAACTGCATAATATTTCAGGAATTCACAAACTATCAGAAGTCAACAGAATGGCTAAGACAGTTATTTCCTTTTTAAAAAGTAAAGGAAAACAAGACACTATAAGCTTAATTAAAATTTTAATATATTTTTGGCCCTACATGCACTGTTAACTATCAGCCATGTCACATATTCCCTCCTGGCACACCAGTTTGCCATGCTTTGGTGGAAGACATCAAACTAACGGACTAGGAAGGGTAAATCTAATCAATAAGTGCAGACTTATCTGCACTCACTGGGTTTTGCTTATCATATTCCCCTCACCCTGTGGTAGCTACAACGCATGTTGTAGGGGCAAGGCTTATGATGCCTAGCTCAACATAGTAGTACGCTTTTACTTATCTGTACCCATCTGCAACATGATGCACTTTCTGACAGGTGTGCCAGAATTTGCAGTTGCTGTGATGAACCACAATCAAGTCATGTTCCAAGTGGGGCTCAAACACTGAGATTGCAGCAATCACCTCCCCCATTGCATAGGCAAGCTGATGACCGGGTGATCACGCCTATCTTTTTTGGTAGACTCCTCCACCTCTCTTGCTTCACTAGTCAAGCCTGGCATAGTGGGTTGCAGTCAAGACTCACCTCTGGACCAGTCCATTTGCAATGCAGTCCCACTAAAGATCATGGATTGCTCTGTCCTACTTGGCAAAAGTCAAACTTGGAAATATGCATAATACCTCTAATATAGGTGCAGACAGAAGTAGAAGCTGAATGTGTAAATGGTTGCTAAAGATCAGAAGAGTCTGTGCACTGGTTCTGATTTTCCAAGAAATAATAAATTTGGGAAAGACCATCAAAAGTTACAATTCAATTTAAAAGGATAACAAAGCATACAGTAAACATCCTCTCAGAGTCATTCTTACTGCTGTCAGGAAGCTCCTGAGAATTCTAAGGGGTTGATATAGCAATAATCCATGGCTGGGTGTGGCTAATGCTGGATTTACCCATGGTTGGTGTGGTTCACCCTCATGACCAAACAACGTCAGCTGTGGGTACAAACAGCATTTTCTTACCTTTCATAAATAATGTCCTTGTATAATGGCACCGTGGTGGTGTTCTGCGTTTTTCTCCTGTATCATGGGGCTTTCTTGGAGTACTGCACATATGTATGGGACTTACATTCCCACACTTACATAGTATATCAGTGCTGTGGAAAGGAAGCAATGGAGAAAGGAAGATCTCCATTGCTTTTTTTTTTTTTTTTAATTAAAAAAAATTTGAAATCTGGCATTGTTCAGACTTAATAAAGAGGGCAGGGTATAGAAAATATAAAGGATAATCTGGCACGTTTCTCTAGTTTTGCACAACGTACCTGATTATCCTTAGATTTTCTTTGTCCCACCTCTCTCTCCCTCTCTTCTATCCTGAAGTGTCTGGATATTTATGTCTATTTATTTTATTTTTTTTTCAAAGAGAAGAAAACTGGAATCTCTGTAGTATATATTAATAGTAGAAAGGCCAGGCGACTGGACTTTTTTTCCTGTTATATGCTTGATTTTACAACAAGCACACCAGTTGGGCTGACCAATCAGCATGCACGTTTTTAAATGTTAATGGCCAGTCATTGTACAATAACAAAGTATGGCAGCACAAAATCTGCAGTGCTCTAACCATGAAGTAAAAGTATAATGTATTGATGAGGGGAGAAATCCTTTCTATATAAGTAGTAGTCCTGTGTGTTTATGGAGACTACACCAATCCCTTGCTATGAAGGTATTAGCAAGCCCTGAAAAAACATTACCTGAATCCTCTTGTGTTAGGTGAACTCATCTTAGCTTGCCTGAATTCATTCTCAAGTGTAGCCTGTACTTGCCTGGAAAAAAGAGAAAAGTAGAAACCTATCCCTTTAGTTCCTCAAGCAGAGCAAACCCAGCAAAACAACATCCTGGTGCTAAACAGGCTGATTATTTTACTGAAAGAGTAAGATTTTCTTGCTGCAGGTCTTCTCACTGATATATAGGCACAGCTGAACCGCTGTGTGCACAAAATCTCTGTGCACTGTTTTAGGAACTTTCATTTTTCCCTCAGTGTTGTGTGACTACATAGCATATATAAGACAGTGAGGAGTATGAGGCTTGGCAGGGAACCTATTATGATAACAGGGTTTTTTTGGGGGACTATGACTAAATAATTCACAGGGGAGAAGATACAGTGAAGATAACACAATATCTCAAATTATAGACAGATAATGAAGTAGTAACCATATGGCCCACTTGACTTCCTTGATATTATTCAGACAGATGGGTTTATCTTCTACAACAGCACCAAAAAAAAAAACAAAAAAAAAAGACTGTCCCAATGTGTGCAAGGAGACATTATGTTGTTATGACTTTGCCACAAAAAGTTTTAGAGACAGCATACTGCATCATATGGCTCCCTCAATGTGGAACTGCACATTTAGTGTGACAGACCCTGGACATATCAAACTACAACAGCTGGGAGAACCCATCTAATATAACTTGTCTATGGGATTTGGTTTGCACATAGCCCCTAGATGAACCCATCTTATCTTAACTCATCTACAAGATTTGATTTGTACACAACTGGTTGTTTTTTAAGAAGCCAAGACATTCTACCTTAACAGCCATCACTCAGTCCCCTATGGAAAGAAGTTGTTCTGGCTATCATGGCAATTTGGTTTTACAGCTAACCACTATATGGCTGGACCAAAGGTGGCCTTTTGCTGCTGTCACAAGCCTAGTCTTCAAACAAATTACAGTACTAGCTCATTTTGGAAAAAAGGCACTTATTAGGCAAAGGTTATGTGCTCAAATGGGTCACAGAAAGAAACTTCCCTCATACAACTTTAGGCCCCAAAACCATCCACTTCCACATCAACCCACTGAACAAACTCCATACAACAGACCTCAGGTTTTCAATAATGGCCCCACAGACTTGGCAATCACCTCCTGCAAACTAAAGAGATATCACCTCCTTCAACAAATTTAGAGAAATCAAGACATTCCGAATTAGAAAAGTGCAGTTCAACGACTTTACTCCCCAAGTTTATCAATACAGACAAGTATCAGACAAGTATCTTCCAAACTATTTTGTCTTATTTTTCTAACTTCCAACTCATCCAGCCATAGCTATACTTCTCTGGTAGGAATATAACTCCATCCTCCAAGATATATTATTCCCTTCCCAAAACATTAAATTCCAACCAAGCTCCTCTTTCCCATTCCTTCTTCCACCATCTGCTTAGTCCTCACTCATCCTTACTTTTTGCAATCCTCATTTAGTAAACCCTACCCTTCCCATCTTCCATCCTACCACAAACTACCCTCACTATCTCTTGTACATAAACTTTTAATTTCTATTCCTATTTTACTAAAGTGTACATGGTGTCACTGCTAACAATCATTTGCAACCATTGAATTGTGTTACTAAAATAAGAAAACTTCCTGTAATCTTCACCATCTTCTGTAGTACATTCTGCCACTTTGCATTGTATTTGCTCCCAGGCGGAGCCTGAAAAAGGTTCATGAAGATCAGCACTCTACCCTAGTTAAAAGATGGTACATAAAGTAAATAAAATTTTGCTTCTGTTTCAGTCAGAAGCAGGCAAAAGTGAGTTATTGTTTAATCCAATAACGAGTCTTAAGTACACTTACCAAACCTGTCCTACAGTCCTGTAAACAATGTCTATCTAGTGGGGCACACTGTACAACTATTTTGCTTTCTTAGACAAAACAAGACAGGGTTACACCAGTTCTAGACTGCCTGATTGATTTATCTACTCTCTTAAAAGACAGCAGTACATGTAAATGTCAAGCTCTTCTCCTTAGAGAATACTTCTCCCATTTAATCTGATCCTTAGAATACCGTAAACAAAGACAGCATGACTGATACAGTCATTGCTCTTTTTCCAGTCTGTATGTGGTTCTGTAGTTGCTAGTCAAAAATGAATAAGTGGTACAAGCATAAATGGCATGAAATGTGGATCCTACAATTGAGATGTTGAGTTGGTGAGTCAAAAAGGCGTACATGCAAGCCTTTGCAAAGGAAACAATCCAAACATGTTTTCTTGCTAAAACAAACAAAAAAATGGCATCAGATATTTGTTTTGATCTTGTGACTACCAAAAACAAGTCAGTTAAAAATCTTTTTCCAAAGTCTCTACAGACAGTTAAAGTTCTAATCCATGTTACTATCACTCAAGATCAATGAAAAGAAGATATTACAAGATGTGAAAAGGTAATATAGTGCACCATATTATGATAATACACAGTGCAGCATGGAAAGAGGATAACCTTGAATGAAAAACAAAATCAAAACAGTATGGACTTTTATGAAGATACTTTTAGGATAAAACAAATTAGATAAATAACACTAACCAGCCAGAGTGATGCAGGGTCATTAATGCAGCATAGATTAAGTTTCAGTCAAAGCATATGCTGCTCTTTCCCACTTTTACTAACATGACTAATGCACTTTCTTCTGGGCACATCAATTTCCATACCTCTAATCAAGGGGTCCTGTTTGTACCAAAATAAGGCTAGGGATTTTTTGTCTTAAGGGGATCTTTGTCTACCAGCTGTGAATCTATCAACAGAATACAGCTGTATATGATCCCTGCAAAGCAATGACAGTAGGGCAGCAAGGGTGTGACAGTAATAGTGCAAACACCAAATGTGAGACCTGAAGAACGTCTGACTAGTCGGTGTCTGCAATGAATGATCACAGAACCTTGGGGAGAAAAAATTTAAAGTTGGAGATAGAAGCCTGATGATGCTGAATTACAAAAGACCATCAGCAGCAAGAAACTGGGTATCACATCAGCTGTGAAGACTTCCAGAAATCGAATGATATTGGCAAAAATAACATTTATTTGTCTAAAGGTACAACATTGTTGCATCGATACCTAATGAACCAAAAGAGTGGCAGTGACCAAATAATGGTGTATAAATCCTCACCAGGCACACTATCTGTTGAAAGATGTGAAAACATGAAATGACAATACACAAGAGAGTCACAGCTTTCTCCTCTTACCTGTTGCCTAATGTGAGATAGGAAGGGGCACGTTATGTGCAAGTTTCGTGGAGATTTGAGCTTGTCAAGACTTGAATGGCTTGTCTTCTGTAGACGTGGGCTAGAACCATCTTTAGTACTAAAAGATGTGAGCAAGAAGTGGGCTGATGTTTAATGTCTTTTTTCAGGTGCTGTTTCTTTTCTTGTTGGTCCATATACTTAAAGTGAAAAGACACATCAAGGAAAAGGGTAGCACGGGCCAGAAACTCTAGGCTTGAAAGCATTTTTCCATCATGGTGAACATTTTTTTTCAGTGGGCACTATTCAATAACATCTGGTTGGCATCTCTTTATCACCTTGTTAAAACTCTACCAGCAAAGTTAAACAACCACGACAAACTGTATGTACCTCATCCTTTTTGTGAAAACCTTGTATTGTTAATTTACAAATAACTTTCCGCTTTAAGATTGGTACTTTCCTGATCTACAGTTGAAAATAAACTTATACAATTGTGCACTAATTCAGACTAAGACTATATACAGCTCTTGATAGGTCTTGGCACTGTCACTGATTTCCATAAAATTTCTGAAGGCACTGGAACTGTAACTTATTTCCAGGTAGGAAAGGAATGCCATCCTTACTGTGATGCTGCATTTCACAAGTAACACTGTAATAGGAGCTGATAATGAAGGGTAAGGCACAAAATAAGGCAAGAAATATGAGGGAAAATGCAAATCAACAGTTACATGCATTAATGTGAGCATACAATATATGCTGCTCAGTGATGGGAAAGTAGTATTTGGGAAGGGGCATTTACTTAACACAGGGCAGATATGAAACCATCACCTAGAAATATCGATGCAATATTGTAGCCAAGAAACCTGGCATTATGCAACTTGCCTCAAGCAAGCTACTAACTTACAGTAAGATGCAATGGACATAATACAAAATGGACAAAGGGAAAAACTGCAGTGATATGAGAAACGGAAAAGGCACAAAATGGTAGGAATTGGGTAGAAAGTAATGGGAAGAAAATATAAAAATCACATGCAGAGATGAATGGGTATAGTGCTATTTAGAATTCAAGTATATAAGATACGAATAGGAGGTATGAATGATTTTAATATGAAAATTATGTACGGTGATATAATGCAGAGTTGTTTGTCAAAATTTTGAAGGGCAGAGCCAGGTCATGGTCAAATGGGACTCTAGGCAGTGTAATGGATCAAGCCCCCCCCAACAGCGTGCTCACGCACATACATACACACACACACACACACACACACACACACACACACACACACACACACACACACACACAGACCCCCTCAGCCATTCCAGGGTCCCATTGCTTGGCGATTTCTCCCCAGTTACCATAAATACTTTTCAAGCCTATCAGTATGCAAACTATTTTCTTCCTTACTTCTACAGTGATTACAGATATTTGGATTTAAATTAAAACGCTTATTTCAAATTTTATAGCCCAAAAACTGATAGACATTTACTAAACACAATGAAAACAGCATTAATAATAGACTTCTCTGCTCTTGAAACTCACATTCATTAAAATGCACATTCAAAGAAAATGCATCTGACCAGTGGCAGATTAAGTTTACTTTGCCATACCTCTCAACCTCTTAGTGCAAGAAATCTGGACAAAGCCTGACAAAATGGGGGAAAAAAAGTTCAAAAATAGGGACAGATTTCAAATATAGCTCTTATAAACTTAGAAAGTTGCTAGAGTAACTGGGGTTGTGTAAGCATGCATTTTCTGAAGGATTTGAAGTCTGAAACTCAAATGTACATCATTATTTAGTGACTTCAATATTTGGCTCATCCCACAGATTTGTCAGAAAAACACAAATTTTATGAGGAAAAGACCAAGAATATGAGGCAAAAATCTGGACATTCTGCAAAAATATGGACATTTGAGAGGTATGCTTTGGGCTGTTTTCAAACCATAGGCCCCTTGCAGACATTTTTAGGACTATACATATATGAATGTGTTCTTTGATTCATCTGCCCAACTGTATTAGATTATATCCCTTGAGTAATACTGCACCACTTCTTAGAGTGTATTTTAAATTTATAGTTTTGAATATTTTTCTAGTGTGCAATGAAACAAAACATATGAACCAATAATGACAAAACTGCCTATTTCACAACATTTCAACCATAAAGGGCCACAAATACTTTTGTCATTACAAGTCACCAACAATAGTCAATATGCACAATCTCTGCAGAAGTAAAAGTTATCTGAACCATTCCACACTAAAGAGTTCTGCAACTAATGAAGAAATTGCTGCTAACAAACAATTTTATATTTCAGTGTTTCATCTACAAATTCAGTGTGTACTGCGGTGGTGGTGCTGTGGTAGCGTTGTCGCCTCACAGTAAGACGTTGTCCTGTTCGATTCTCAACTAGAGCGTCTTTTGTGTGGAGACATGCTTGAATGGGCATACCTTTGTTGAAGGTTGTGTGTCAGGGCCGGCAACTCGGCATGTAAAAATCTACTGCCAATCATTAGCGGACTGGAGTTCCGCTGTGGCGACCCCTAACCGGGAAAAGCCGAAAGACACAACATCATCTACAAATTCAGTGCCTGCTGCCCTTGTAGAATAAATTGCCTAGATTACATAAAAAAATGGTAAGCTGGTAATATTGCAATAGGGAATGCATGGCAAACTCACAACAGGTTCATAGTTACTAGGCATCTCATCCAAAACAGGACACACTCAGGAGTGCAACAACCCTCCCTTTATAAAGCTTTAAAGTAGAACAGCAATCCATCTGTATGGTGTAAGAGTAGAATCCACAGTCTTCTGCATTGAAAGCAAGTGTGGTATCCATTGTGCTACTGACGCTGCTTTCAAATTTTATAGCAAAAACAGTGATGACCATTTGCTAAACAAAACCGTTGCACATTGAAAACAGACTTTGCATGAATAGCAATAAACTTCTCTTCCCTTGAAGGTCATAATTCCTTGAAAATGCACTGAAACTCATATTTTTTGAGTAGTCTGGTAGTTGGTATAGAGGATTCAGGCTCTTGTCTCCTGTAACCAGTTTTCAGGGTTTGAGCCTGAACAAATTAACTGATCTGCCATCTCTAACTAGGTCATTTTACACACGCACACACACACAATGACCCACTCACTCTACTCCCCTTACCAGTGAAGGTTTGTTCATTTTGTCTGTGCAATACCACGCAGATAGAAGAAGCAGGTAGCACAAACTTCTTGTGTTTTAATTTCCCCGTACAGACAAGGAAAATAAGAAGCAAGCAAAAGCAGGTGTGTGCATCAATGCAGGCAGTGTTGCACAAACACACTGGGCATTCTTAAAGAAGAGTGCCTTTAAAGACATGTAATTTATTTCTTTTTTTTTAATTAAAAACATGTTGTGGCAGTCTCCTGGCCAGTGGACTTTCCCAGCCAACAGGCCCTAGATGACTGCCTAGGTTGCCAAGTGCTCTGGTGAAAGGGGAAATGTTACTCAGAAGCAGAAAATCTTAAAAGAAAATAAATGATCCTATGATATCTTCAGATATATGGGATGGTTAACTGGTTATTTTATTTTAAAAGAATTAATATGTGAAAGGTAATGAAGAATAAAAGAAAGAAAGGAAACCAATATATGAATATGGAAGAATCCTTTAAAAATGTATTGTATGATGGTTGTTACATCAAGAATAACATGAGTGATATTTAGAAGCAGGAAACAATTTAAAGTGCAAATTAGGGAACTGTCAGAAGAAAAGGCTTGAATATTCTTATTTATAACAACAGAAGGCAACTAATATGGAAGGTATTGAAAAAAATGGAGAAATTATAATGAACATCAGGGTGAGAGAGGAGTGAAAGGATACAGAAATACTTATCTGTTGCTTTTTCATTTGTATTATGTTTTTATGTTTATGGAATGACAACTTGTGATGTGCTGGAAGTTTTGTACGTGTCTTTATTCTATGTACATGTGTTTTTATTCTGTATTTATTTTAAACAGTAAATCCTCCACTCTTCATTGAAAAAAAAAGTGCTATGGAATCTTCAACATCCATATGAACTACTTACTGACTCTTAAGACCTCAATTCAACATATTATTTGGAAACAGCACCTTAGAAATGCATCATCAATTAAAAATACAAGTACCTGGGGTGAGGACAGAACCCATAGCCTTCCTATCTTCCCAAAATCAAAAACATGTATGCACAGTCTGTTGAGCTTCTAATCATGACAAAGTTAATTTAACATCAGAGTTCAACCTAGGGCTATTAAAGTACATTGCATGTATGTGAAAAAATCAAAGAAACACTATGCATTCCATTGCTGTTTGTTTCCTTCTTGTGATACTTTTTTTTTTGCTTTTGGTTTCAGTTTTAGGGAATTATTTTCAGGTTCATTCCAACCATACCTTAAATGAAAGTAAAACACAATACATATTTCTCGTCAATAAATACAAGGTTTGAGAAATGCTAATCTTTATCTTCAGTACAGAAGTTAAAAGGAACATTTTATTACAGTTTATTTTTCACCAAATTCCCCAATCTGCAAACAAAAGCACTGTAAAAAGGCAATCGTTCTCTCTAATACTTCTGGTAAAATATTTTGAGGCAACATGTTAAGTATTGCCCACTCTACTACTTCCATCCAGTTAAAATAATCATAGCCTGATTTTAGGATATCTGACTGAGATCTACCAATCAACATCAAAGATGCTGAACTAAAGCAGACAGAATACATGCAAAAACAGCAATCATAATCTTGAAGACAAACTCATTCAGCATGCCTTGTTCCAAAATCTAAAGTTAAAAACATTACATGCATACATAAGCACCCAAATAACATTACAGGTATTGTTTTATATGGGTTCAAAGCATTCCACACTTGCTTTGCAGTTGTGCCATGTATACCCTCTTACTCCAAGGTTACTGCTTAGTAAAGGAAATGGACATTTTGCCATTGTAGTTACCACTATTCCACATTGTCCTTAAAAAGTAAATTATAATTCCTGCTGAAGTGTCTCACATCAATCACACACAGCTATAAAGAAATATTCTCAGTATGACAAATCTATCATTTTAAATACTAACTGGAATACACTTTACACTTTGACTGGTAGCTGGTGTAGAGGGTTAAGACTGCTGAGTTCTATTTCCTGTGGTAAAGGGTTTGATTCACACAACCCTGATTTACCTACTGTATGACATTGAGCAAGTCACTTAATCAGACATTGCTCCTGGGTCACTCCTGAAAAAGGGAATGTGTGTCTGTGGGCCTACCTGCCCTTGGAGAGTAAATTGCCTATGTTACTTTAAAAAAAATGGGTATTATCCCCCCCAGACTCCACTCAGGAAATACCCTCAACTATCACCGCAGAACAGGTCCTCAATGCATTCTCAAAGGCTAAGAGCACTGCACAGATGAGCCCCAGTAATATACCAGGATGCCAAGTGATTAGGATCACTAGAATCAGTTTAATAGTAGCCTCCAGACAGACTTTGTGCCAATCAAAAGGACGACTGCAACTGTCATCCCTTTGCACAAGTGTTGGTCATCTACAAATCTGGGTGACTACAAACCCAGAAGTCTGATTAGTGTCATATGCAAAGCCATGGAAAGAATTATAATGAAAATGATTAACAATGGCATAGGAAATCTTCAGACACTGGAGTCAACTAAATTTGTTTTCATCAAGTGCAGGTCATGCCTACTCACCCTGGTGGAGTTCTTTGAGAAGGTCATCAAAGCAATGGAGGAGGACAAAATGGTGTATACTGCCTACCCTAACCTGGTTAAAGCATTTAACAAATAGCCCACTCAGACATTATATACACAACCTCATGAAATTAGGTATAACCCCCTATGTCACCCACTGGAAAGTCAGATGAATGACAGGACCCAAGAAGTTATGATAAGAGTGTACCATCACAAAGAGGCTGGTCACTAGTGGAGTCCCTCAAGGGTCTGTGCTGTGGCAGCTCAGTTTTGACATGTACTTATCTGAAGTGAAGGCCAACATCAAGGGTTTCTGGCTGACTACGTTTGCAAATGACTGCAAATAAGGTGCATTTATAGAATTCCCCAAAGACACAAATACCCTCCAAGAAGGCCTGACCCAGAATAGCAACTAGTACCAGAGCCACAGTCTACAACTTAATGCCAAGAAATGCATAACAGTATCCTCTGGGAAGACAGCTACCACTGGAAACTACCCCATTGATAAAATACCCTCAAGAGTAGACCCAGTAATCAGGGATTTGGGCATGCATACAGACATTAACCTGGCCTTTGACCATCATATATCTGTATTAGTCAGGAAATAATTCTATGTTGTGCAACTTATAACCAAGGATATGTCCAAGAGTGTCATTGCTCTGTTGTACTCTGTCCTCATTAGACAAATCACAGAGTGCAATGCCCCTTTCGGTATATGCATATGCAACAACTACAGCATCCATACAGGTTCCTCACAAAAAGAATACAGGGTATAAACAAGATGTTCTATGTGGACTGTCTCAAAGCCCTATCCTTGCACTTCATCTTCTACAGACTGCTGAGAGGTGATTTATGCCTTTCCTACAAAACATCCTCTGTTCCTGCACTGACAGACCTGTTGCGCATCTGCAAAACAACCAGCATTGCGACTAACCAGATCTAGTGACCTAAAACTAGTCTGCAACAATAACAGGACATGTTGGAGGGACAGGTATGTATCTTAGAGAATACAGCTTCTCTGGAACAGGCTTCCCATCCATTTGAAGCATAGCTCTTCTCTGACCCAATTTCAACCTTGACTTGGAACAGTAGACAGGGAGTCAGAAATTGCCCTGGCAATTATGTCTCTAGTAGACAAAAGAAGCCTGTAAATATTTGACAACCCATGCCCAAGCCTACGTATACCCCTTAAAATAACCCTGGGATATTAAAAATGTCAAATACATTTGAGAAGCATGGGCTTGACTTAGAAAAATGCCCCAGAGTCATTAGCCTAGTAATCGCCTATGACCCTTTACTCAATCTCTGATGCTAATGAAGCAGTGAATGACTTCACAGGTATCATATAGGTTCATAAGTAAGCACTAGGCTAGCTGCCCTTGTGCGCCATTTTACGCCTAGCCAATTTCCTTTTTTGTACTCAAAATAACCTATCCTATTTGGTATTAGACTAGCCTTACCCATCTCATGGTTGATAATTATATATTACCCCTAGTGAGATTAACTGGGATCATACCATAGGTAATTTGAAGGGACCCATGCATAGGATAAAGCATTTTAGGAGCTGCTTCTGTCCATTAGTAGTACAAGGAGCAGTTCTGGGGTAAACATTCGGTTTCCCATCCATAGAGCTAAGCTGCACTTCAATATTGACAAGGATAAACTTTGTTTTACGTGGATGGGGAGTTTGTTCCACAGCACTGGTATCCTCCGTGAGGTTGCAGTCTCAGTGGCACAAGAGGTAGCATGCTTATCTTTGGTGAAGATGGGTGTATGTTCCATTCCACACAGGTAGATCAATTGCTAACAGCTGTGCAGCAAAAAGGGAGTGCTGTACTCCAGAGTGTGTCATCCTGCAGATGAGACATTAAACTGAGGCCCCATCTGCTTGACTTGGTGTTAGCTTGGGTGGATGTAAAGGATCCCACGGCATCTATCAGAAAGAATAGGGGAAATTGCCTGATGCCATGGCCAAACTTCCTGTAGCAGTATAAATACCACGTTGGGTCTCCTCTGAAGAGAGACTACTAGCCTAGTGGAACTAATCTGGTCAACGAAAGGATAAATAAATAAAAACATAAATATACCTCAACCTCCAAACTGTTCTGTTGATGTTGCAGAAGAGGTTTAGTATTTCTGATGCCATTTGACTTGCTGATGTGCAGTAAATCCATCAGTAATGGGTCACAGGATGATGCCTTGTATGTCAGACACAGGTCATATCTTGGCAGTCTGTAAGATACACTGTATAGTGATAAGGCTTTGAGTCAGTCCATGTAGGACATGTTGTTTAGGCCTTGTATCCTTTTAGTAAGGCATTGCTGTGGGTGTTCCAGTTGCTGCATGTGTCTGGACAGATACATGCCAATGGGATCATTATATTCAATGATTGGCCAAGGGCTGAGTAATGGGGGAGAATGACATCCCTAGATCTCAACACAAACCCTTTGTTTATAAGCTGTGCAATATAGAAGGACTTTATTAGAAAATGTTGGTAAAAAGTTAGGTCACTGTCCACATAGTTCCCAAATACTGAACAACCAGGTCAACTTTTAGGGGTATACTGTCAGTGTGATAGCTCCCATGGGGATGATAACTTCCCAAAGTATACAATAATATATATTTTTTTAATTTAGTTTCAGTCCATGATTTTTGGCACCAGATATTTATTTGGGACAAGCCTTCCTTGCAGGAAGGATAACTCATTTGGGGAATTCAGTGACTGCTTCTAGCTTGCAGTCATCTGCAAGATTTTTCAAATCTAGGTGCTTAGGATTTCCCTCTCTCTTCCCCCCTTGGCTGACCTGGTGTGACTCAGTTTGAACTCTACAGTTCCCTACAAAATGGAGTCTACAGGACTGCAATTGGTCACATAACAAAATCAGTTTCTTCTAGCATTTAAGCAGAGTAGGTTGCACACAAAAAGCATTTGTTAAGCTTTCACTTACAGTGCTGTGTAAGTAAACAGGTCACCATTTTGGTCAGCCATAGGGCTCTTTTTTCTACTTGAGTGTTTGCCTCCTTCCCCTGTAACTTAAGTAAACTGACTCTTACATTAAAAACTATAATACTTACCTTACAGCTTTAGGGCACCTTAGGAAACCTTGTAAACTGCAATAGCCCCACTACACTAGGGCTCTCTTCGCTCCCTCCCTGCCCCCACTTTCTAGATCCTATCAGCTTTCATCTGGGATAATTCTTCCCACCCCCATTCTTCTACCTACATTTTAATAGCACCTATTGGCTTTCATCTGGCATTCTCCCATCCCCCCTCCAGTATCTTTACCTCACCACTCTATCTTCTGGTGTTGACTCCAGGTAAAACAGTTCCTTAACTCCCTAGCTAAATCACAGATAATGATGTACTCTTCTTTACTACCCCTCTTGTTCGCAGCATACCTCCTTACCTTGTATGAAAATCAGTTTCTCATAGGATTTCAGGTCCCGAAAGGCCAAACTATCACCCCAGCTGTAAATCCTCCCACCTGCAAGCATACTTACAGTACCAGGTCCTATCCAACATCTTGTTCAGTCTATCAAAATCTCAACCCCAGGCACATTAGCTCTAGATCTAAACACTACCACAGACTAATAAACACATTCCTGAAGTTCATCACCAAGTATAGACTTAACCTAATACTTGGTGGTGATATTCACCCCAACCCTGGCCCACCCACTTCAGATACACATACCCCCACTACTTGCAATCTAAGCTACAAACCTACAATTAATAGGCCAACCAACTCTCTCCTAGCCTGTCATCTCAATATTAGAAGCATTAATAACAAGGTACATGAATTGCATGCACTTCTGGATGTCCACTCCCCTAAGATTCTCTGTTTATATGAAACCTGGTTAAAACCTAACACTACAGACAATGAAGTGTTACCACCTGGGTACAACATACACAGGCAGGATTGTGCTTCCAGGAAGGGAGATGGGGTAGCTGCACTCTATAAATCTGAGTTAAATGTCACCATAGATGTAATACAACCACCTCAGATTAATAACTCAGAGATTCTTGCCACCAAATTGCAACTTAATAAAAATAAATGCATTAATATCATCTGTATGTACATTCCCCCAGGTAACACTATATCTACACTTGAAGATATCCTGCACTGGCTATCATGTCACTACTCCCAAGAAACCCTACTACTTGGAGACTTTAACATAGACTGGGGCACCTGTTCCTCAGAAACCCCAACCACCCATATTAACCTGCATGCATTTACACAGATCATATCCACCCCTACTAGGATGGGTAAACCCAACCAAAAAGAAAGCATACTTGACTGGGTACTCATAAATAGTCACACCCAACTGTACACCTCTGGTACCCTCCCTGATGGCCTAAGCGATCACCTTCTCACATATGTAATTAACCACAAAGTCATTAATTCCCAACAACCCTTACTCAGAAAGGTTAGAAACAATAAAAATTTTGACCCTGCCAAATTCCAACAAGAACTAAACTCATGCAATTGGTCTATTCTAAAACACCTCCCCTTAGAGGAAGCAGTAGCATACTTTAACAACAAATTCCTTGAGATCCTTGATTTGCATGCACCTGTTCGTTCAAACAGAACAAAGGCAAAAACTGCGCCATGGCTTTCTAAAGTCTAAACTCAAAATGACCCTTAGAAACAAAGCATGGGCTTTATGGTGTTCTTCTAAAGACCCCCAAAATCACATTAAATACAGGCAATACGGGAACGAAACTAGACAAGACAAAAAACAATACTACTGCAATTTACAGACAGTAAATCAAAATAACTCTCAGAAGTTTTGGGCAGGTTTAAATAATTTACTACATCCTGGACAAACTTCAACCCCAATCCCGGCTGCTACTATTGATAAAACCCCTGAAGATGTTTCTGACAGTTTTAACCGATTCTTTACTGAGACCATTCAAGCCCTATCTAGCCAACTACCTCCTAGCTCCCCTGGTCCTGAAAGTAGCACCCCTAGAAACCTACTCACGTTCAGCTTCCAACCAGTCACCACTTCACTTATCTGTACCTTGATCAAAAAATTAAAACCCACTACACTTTCTGCTGATCAACTCCCTGCCGAGTATCTACAAAAATCAGCTGATGCTATTGCTTACCCCATCTCAATACTAATCAATCGAACCATAGTAGAAGCTAAAATTCCCTCCATCTGGAAAATATCCTAAGTAATCCCACTTCACAAAGGAGGCAGCTCTACTGAATTCTCCAATTATAGGCCAATAGCTATATTCTCTCCACTTGCAAAGATTATGGAAAAATGTATTCACAGACAACTCATGCACCACCTAATCCAGAATCACCTTATAGCAGACATTCAGCATGGCTTCCGTCCTCATCACAGCACTACTTCAGCCCTCCTAGCTTTTACCACCACCATAAACCATAATCGCAACAATAATTATATATCCTTAGCCCTCCTTCTTGGATCTTTCCAAGGCATTTGATATGGTTGATCACCACCTTTTAATCCACACACTGCAAACATTCTGTCTAGATACTAGAGCCCTTCAGTGGTTTCAATCCTACCTGAATGGTCAACAGCAGGCTGTCCTCTGGCAGAACAAACTCTCTAACCTTCTACCTAACACCCTTGGAGTACCACAAAGCTCTATACTAGGGTCCTTGCTGTTCTCCATCTTCATTAACGACCTTTATACTGTCATCCCAAAAGTCAGCTGTATCCAATATGCTGATGACTCTACTCTGATTTGCTCGGCCACATCTCCAATAGAGTTATGGTCAGCTACCCAGACCACCATTAATACAATAGAAAACTGGCTTTCTGAACGTCGTCTGATCCTAAATCCCAAAAAAACTAAAATGGTGTTATTTTCACCAACACGTAGGTCTACCACTTTCACCTTTACCATAAATTCAAATGATGGCACAATAATCTCCCCTGACCCCTCTACAAAACTGTTAGGTGTCATCATAGATAATAATCTAAAATTCGACCTACATGTTAACCAAACTATCAAAACCATCAATAAAACCTAGGGTCACTTTACAGAATAAAAGCCTTCCTAACCCCTCCAGCTAAAACTGCCATAGATCGCTCTCACCTTCTTTCAACCCTTCTATATGCATCCCCGCTACTCTCGAATTTAAACAAGATTGTCCTTAACAAACTCTCAATTTGTTACAACCACATTGCCAGGTTTGCCACTGGGCTGCCTTTTAGGACACATAATTGCATCAATCTAAATCAGCTTGGGTGGCTTGAACTACCCAGCCTAATCCAGTATAACCAACTGATTATGGCCTATAAAATCCTCTATAATCCGGACAATACTCCTGCACTTAAAAATATTATCACTCCCTATAACAATCCTAGATCCTCTAACAAACTACTAATTCAGACTAGCAAAATTAATAACACAGCTGTTGACTCTCTCTTTGCAAACTCTGTAAGTAGATCCTGGAACTCTCTTCCAGCCGATATTACCTTACTTTCCACCTTAGGTCAATTTAAAACTAGACTCAAACAACATTTGTCACTTAACTGGCTAAGTCAATGTATCAAGCCTGGCTAACTCTCTCTAGAATGTATATAAATCTGTTAACCAGTTTACTGTGTAATTTAATTTAATCCTGACTTGTGTTCAGGATTAACTCTAACCTGTGGAACTTGTTTAACTTGCTTACTTATGTAATCTCTGTAAATAGTCTGTTTGTATTATGTAATGCTGTATCTGCTTACCCTTGATGCTTTTCTCCCCGGGCCTCCGCTGAAAATGGACATGCATCCAGTCAGACTATCCAGGTCAACAAATGTACAATAAAAATAAAAAAATAAAACTTGGTCAGCCAGAGCCCTTTGGTATTGGCTTTTACTTCAAAAAAAGTAGAAGCCAAACAGGAGAGGTCCCAGCACATAACCTTACAGGATTCCACTGGTGACTGGTCTCTTTGTGGAGGTAACTTCCCCTACTTCTGTGTCCTATCTGTGAGCCAGTTGGCTATTCAGTGGGTGACATATGGGTTTATTCCCAGTTTATTTAGATTTTCTATTATGCCTGAGTGGTGAACTGTGTCAAAAGCCTTGGCCAGGTCAAGGTACGCAGTGTGTACCATTTTGCCTTCATCCATTGCTTTGGTGACCTTTTCAAAAAAATCTACCAGGTTGAGTAAGCATGACCTGCCCTTGACAAATCCAAACTGAGATGGGTCCAGTGTTTGGAGATTCTCTATGTCCTGATTGATTAATTTCATGACAAGTATTTCCATGCCTTTGCCTATCAGAATGGTCAGACTTGTAGGTCTGTAATTGCCTGGGTCTGTGGAAGGGCCTTTCTTATGCAAGGGAATGACTGTAGCTGTTCTCCATTCATTTGGTACAAAACCTGTATGGAGGCTGAGCTTGAACAGTGTTGTTAGGGGTGTGGACTTGGTCTTGTCTGATAGCTGGAGGTGAGCCAGTTTTAGGTATATCTTGACTGATAGATGAATGGGAGAGAGGGGTAAAGATAGACATAAATTTATCAGCCAGTAGGCTAACTATATCTTCAGCCTCAGTGTAGGTAACATTATTCACAATCAGCTTAGTGCTTTGCTGCATTGTGCTTTTAAGATTACAGACACAACTAAAACTTCCTTGTGAGTGTCTTGGCTTGGATAGCTACTTTAACCTCAAACTTGACTTTGTGGATTTTATTAAGCTCCTGAGTTGTTTGTTTATTTCAGTAACAATGTTTCTAACATTCTGGGGATTACTCTTCTTAATTCCTTTTATTATAAACTTGTTGATATTATGATGTAATGCAAAACCAGTTTTTCTCAAATGAATTCTTAGACTGCAGAAATCTGTACACCTCCATTGCTCCACACCACAACTTCGAAACTTATCAAACAAAGAGACAAGGTCTGGACCCTGGGGAAACAAACATTCAACTCACTAGCCCATAATACAAACAATTCTCTGTGTTGTTGTTGTTTTTCTTTTGGCTTTTCCCTGTCAGGGGTCGCCGCAGCAGAACTCCAGTCCGCTAATGATTGGCAGTAAATTTTTTATGGGTGCCGAGGTGCCAGCTCGACGCCCAACCTTCAACGAAGGCATGCCAATTTTACGCATGTCTTTTGAATGCCACTCGACCGTGGGGAGGACATGCAGACTTCACATAGAAGGCGCGCCAGCCGAGAATCGAACGGAAGAACCTCTTGCTGTGAGGCAACAATGCTACCGCTGCACCGCCACGGTTTATTATGAAGCCAAAAAACTCATTTGAAGAACCTTTGTCAGCCTTAGAATGTTCTGGAAGGAGGTCAACTATATGACTAGTCATACAAAATCCCAGCTGTCACTTTCAAACACCACAGCTACAGAATTTACAGCTGAATCTGCCAATACCTACCACACACACACTTCCACTACACATCTCATTTCCATAACCTTTTGAACCCTACATATCAACCTTTTATCACAGGAAAATTACCAAGAAAGAAATACATATCCTGTTTACTCAGTTTATGCAGCAGTTCCACTCCGCCCCCTTGCTCTCACAGAATATAGCCATGGATTCTCAAAATCTATAGGAATCTCATATTCCCCACATCTCCTCTACTTTTCCAACCTATCGCTTACACAGAAAATATTTCCTGAAAATGGATAAAAACAATTGTCATCTAATTCCAAAGATAAGAAAACTCAACTTCTGTATTTCAACCAAACTCACTCAAACCACACTTAGGTAAATTTCTACAAAGAATAGATTACAATCAACCCACTACCTTCTTGTATCAATGGAGCATCATCTTCATATACAAGTATGGATTTACAAAGTACAGAGGTACCAAAACAGCTCTCTACATACTTGTGGACACAATTTTCAATGACACTAACCAAAAGAACTTCACCAGTGTCCTATTTGCTGACCTCATAAAAGATTTTGATAGTGTAAAACACTCCATCCCGCTCCACTGTCTAGCTATTTCTGGCTTTGGCTCAACCACAACACTGTGACTCGTAATCTCTCTCTCTCTCTGAAACAACCTTCTCAGTCAAATGCAACAGCTCTCTCTCTCACTCTTAGCAAATTTCAGCAGGTGTCCCAAAAGGCCCTATATTCCCACAAATTCTATTTAGCATTTTCATGAAAAATCTACCATATGATCTTAAATCTGCCAGCAACATTATGTTCACTGATGACATTGTTTGTTCCAGTCCTCCAACCACTACAGCTCCATTCTCCCATAACTGCAAAATAACCTCCACAGTCTAGAAACCTGGCTTTACAAAAAAATACTTCACAGAAAATCCCCCAAAACACAAAACTAATTTTTTTTTGTTCCCTGTCCAAACTAACCCCATTGCCAACCCCACATATGTATAACACACACTAATGAGTTCTCTAATTTAAATATCTAGGACTTGATTCCTACCTCAATTTATTCTTGCATATTGGCACAATAAACACAAAAGTCAAGCACAAACCCTATGGCTGTCTTCAAATCTCACAAATTCTTACCTCTTGATGACAGAAAGGCTATCCGTGAAAGTGCCCTACAGTGTCTTTCCCTTACTGGCATATGCCTTCAAGAAAAAACTCAGAACCTTCCAAGCACTCTCTTCTAAGAAAATCTGCCACTTCATGCTACTCTTCCCCAAAAATGAACATCACTGTGACATCCTACATTGTGCCGTCTGGCCATCCATTCACAAATGTGTTGATTTACTACTGCTCTGCCTGATCCACATATCCTATTTAGTGAGTCTACTCCTGTTCCTCACAGGCTCTCCCTCAGAGAAACATATCAGCAGCACTCCCAAATCAACAATGCCCCAATACTAAACAGGCCTAGAAATTCTCTTTCACCCATTCAGCATGCTTTTTCCATATTCACACCACAACTGTGGGACACTCCTTAACTTCATCAAATAATTGCCTTCTCTGCCTTTATAAACAAACTACTCTCCTGCCTAAAAGCAGAGTCTCATTCAGATTATTTAACCACATTCCCTACATTACCACTCTGTCTTTAACCCATACTGTCTTCCAATCTTCTCATTTCACTTCTTTTTGTACATAATCACATCTGCATTAACCCTGCCCCCATCTCATACTACCTACCTAATTGTTTATTATAATATACCCTTTTGTTTTACTATTCATCTTGTACTATAAACACCTATAGCAAATGCTTGTAACTCTATTACATGATCATCTTGTACTACTTACATATTCTTCACTATATTACTGCAACTCCTGGGTTGTAGCTGAAATGGGTCTCTTGAGGATCAGTCTACAACTGCGGTTAACAAACTCAATAAGTAAAATAAAAAGTAAGTAAACATGCCAAATATTCACCACCAATAAATATCAGTAATTTTCCATTTTATCATGTCAACTATCTACATATTTTAGTGCTCTTCATTCTCACAGCACAAACAAAATGATTCTCATCTCAAAAAAAGCGTAGCAATTTCATTCAACACACCACTGTTTTCTAAGGTTCAATTCCTATCTGCTTTGCTAAAGCCCAGTTCATTGAAAATGCTCCCTAAAACTATACTGCTTGCAAAAAAAAAAAAAAAAAAAAAAGTAACCGGTATAAAGTGGAAGTGCAAACAGCGTTACCCCTGGTACTCTCTCCTTAATGAACTTTACAAACAGTACAGACTTTCAAGAAAAAAAAATAATTTACATAATGAGCTTATTCACAAAAAGAAGACATAGTGTAGACAACATGGTCTACACAGACTACCTATCAATCCCTATCCTGGTACTCTGTTGCCTACAGACTGCTGAGAGGCGGTCTACGTATCTAGGGACCTAAACATCCCCTGCAACATAAATAAGACATGTTGGAGAGCCAAGTATGTTTCTCGGAGACTGCTCATTCTCTGGAAAAGGCTTCTCAACCATATGAAGCAAAGTTCCTCTCTGTACTTATTCAAGTACAACTTGCATCAGTGCATGAGGAATTGTAAATTTTACGCTGGTCTGACACCTATGTGATACCCAAGTTATATCACCAGTAAAATGAGTAACCTGTCAGATACATTTGAGAAGCATAGCTAGCCTTAAAAAGGCCCTTTAGGATTGATAGCCTGGTAATTCTCTATGAACCTATAAGTTTAAAAGTACTTGCCTTACGAGATTTTGATTTAAATACTTGGGCTTCATAGCTTGCATTAAATAGTACAATTCATCTTTTGTCTATAATAATGTAATTTCTTGTAAAAATCTATCAATTTTGAAACAATCACTGCTGATGGTACTTTGTACGGTTATCTCATATGTATCCTATACTTTGCTTAGATAATTAAGATGTGTGCTACGTACATTCAAAAAATGATATAAATGTTTGTCTATGTTAACCTTCTTGGAGTTATGTATTTACCAACAATGGTTCTGCACTAGCCAATTACTCTGCTAATAAATAAATTAAACACAAAAAAAAAGTTTACAACTCTCAGCCCAAATTCATCAGCTCTGCCCTATACATCTTAACGTATAGTGGTCCAGAAATATAGAAAATCCTGGAAAGGATATTCAATATTTACTTTTGGCTAACACATATTCAACATATCTTCATTCATGGAGTTACAAGGCACTGATGTTTAACACACTTGCAAATGTCCATGCTCTGTAATGCATACTGACAGTCACAAAACAAAGCAGTGTCTACATGTGTGCATGTATGTGGGGTGGTTATTATATAGTCAGAGATTCTGTCATTTTTTTGGATCTCCAAGTTGCCAACCATCATCCACATAGTGGTGTTCCCTCCTCGATTTTCTGCCTGCAATCGCACCTGCAGATCAAATGTCTGACCTTCTTCCATGGATCAAAGTTTACTTCCAAATTATGAGAAACAGGTGTGATGGGGCAGAAAGGAGACAAGAAATCTCTATGCATCAACATCTTGACAACATACTGGGTTTTACCCGAGGCCTAATCACTCCTCTCTGACCAGATGATATACAATGGTATCAATGAGAATTGTGGATTTGCATTGCTGTGTGTGTACTTCCACTGCAGATGTTTGTGCTTTTTCCTGTACAGTTGACTGCCTGAGCAGATCTTTTCAACCTCTACCAGGGGGGATACATAACACAAGACAACTTCCTTCTCAGAGAGAAACCTCTAACCCATTCTGCATTCCCACTGTGCCAATCAAACGTGGGGTGCAAGCACCTTTCCCCCTCTGTGCCTACAGGCTGATTCAGTTTGAGTATCTATCCTGGTACATGGTGATTATGTATGCATCACTCCCGATATCTCTCAGCAGTTACCATGGTCCTGACAGTTACACAGCCCTGTTAACAACTGCAACTAGTACACCATGCTATTCACTAGCATATCTCTGACCTTCTGAGCTTCCTCAAAGAAAACCCATCACATGAGCAAGACTACCACAGCTTCATAACAAAATACATTCATCAGCTCTGTGACAGGAGGATCCTTCATCCATTTATATTCTGTTTTAAAGGTGTGTGTCTTAAGTCTGATGTGTGAATGGATGCATTTAGTTATATACTGCACTTTGCTACCAGTCAGAATATGGACTGTGGTCCTTTTAGGAAAGATTCTTGGAAAAAACTGCCACTTCAATATTGTATAACAAATTGTTTAGGTCATACATAAGTGTGTGAAGAACACGAAAGCTGTAATTTACACTTTGTTCACATCATTCATTTAACAGGACAATGCAGACAACAAAGACAAAGAAAACACAACAGACTGACAAATAAGTGTATACATTCATTATGACCTAGAGGAGTCTACATACAAAAGAAATTCTGAGAGAACATGGAAGAGGAGGAAATTAGTGCAGTTTGACCACTGCATAATGAGCCAAAACAAGTCCTGCTAAGGATTCTACTTCAGCACAGTTGTATATCTCAATGTATCCAGGTTTTGCAGAAAAGCAAGCTATGTTGCCTCAAAATCAAAAATATCTGCTTTCCTCACTGGAGAAACATGCTAGCTTAGCAGTGAAAATGCCGCTAGACAGACAGTTCCAGACTTCAGCAGGTAGACATCTCCAGTACAATGGAACAGCAATGAGCTCTAGTAAAGAGCATGGAGTATTAATTTTTGTACAATATGTCCTTGCCAGGGCCCTAAAGTTGTCAGGTAAGAGGCTGTTAGCTTTTCCAAGGGCCTGATTGGAAAGTTCTAGCAGGATTTATTTTGCCTATCTTTTCCTGGTCCTTTGGAATCAGCTACTTTCCCTGATTCAGGTATTCAGTAGTAATGCCTCCTTCAGGAGCTTCAGTAAAGTTATATATCTGTATAGAATAGTTTTCCTAAACCCTGTGTGTGTGTGTGGGGGGGGGGCAGTTTTTATTATTATTTATTACTTATTCTATGATTTTTATCCTATGATTATTATTTATTACTTATCCTATGATTATTTTTATGGGCTTCCTTGCAAAAGTTTATTTTATTTATTCATGTGCACTGTTCATCTGACAAGCATTTTAATACTTTAAATAAATAAATGTATATAGAGATAGATAGGCACACAAAAAAGGCTCTGTTACAGGTTACCAGTCCAGTCTTGGGGATAGCAAGCAGCAACTGTCCTGACTATACAAGTTCCAAAACAGTAAAGCTGATGAGGAGTTCTGAAATGCACCAACATGCCTCATTATGCATCAGCTTAAAAGGCCAACTGAAGCTACAGGCATACAGACAGTTAAGTGGGTTTGGCCAGTTTACTGGCTCAAATTCAGTGTACTGGTAAGTAACTGTTTGTATATGCAGTCAGTGTAGCAACTATATGACAAGCTGCTTGAAATATGAGATGAGAAAATATTAAGGCATGGCAAAGGGAGTACAGTTGCATTTGACAGTGTTAGCCTGGCTTGAGGGATATGGTACTCTTCACCCCTAAGCGTGGACTCAAACTTTTTTGTGCACTTTTTCTGCCACACATTTAACTTGCACAGAAACCTCATCTGACTGACCAATTGAAACCCCATGTTATATGAATTTGAAAAAGTGTGAACTCAGTATTTTAGCTATGGTTGAGGGAGCAGGGTGGGTTGGAGATGCAAAGTTATCCATGGGCAAGAATATTTGCTGCCAGATAGTAGATGAGTTTTAGACAAGTCTGGAGAGAACTGAAAGCAAAACATTTTGACTGTGCTCTCAAATATAGCAGATAGAGCTTTTTACTAGTTCCTTGTCTCTGTTAAAGTAGAGACCAGAATATTTCTTTATAATAGTCCACACTTCTATGTTCTCATAGGTTCACAGGTGTTTACTAGGCTAATGACCACAACGGCCTTTTTAAACCTAGCCATGCATCCCAAATCTCTGACAAGTTCTGATACCCTTGATAAGTGTAAGCATGGACCTGGGAGATGAACCATTTACAGGTTACCTGTTTGCATTAGAGACATAGGTGCCAAACCAGGGATGAATTTCCAGTTTCCTATCCAATTGTCCAAGTTGCACTTGAATTGGGTTAGGGAGGAACTATACTTCACATGGATGGGGAGCCTGTTTCATAGATGGGGTAGTCTCTGGGATACATACCTATCTCTCCAGCAAGTCCTATGTATATCACAGGCAAGGTTTAAGTCTTTGGAATGGGTAATTCTGCCACTGCCTGTTTTGTGGATATGCAGGAGGTCCATCAGAGTGGGGTCTGACAATGCCCTGTATGCCAGGCATAGATCTCCCCCTCAAAAGCCTGTAAGAGACAGAACACATGGATAGGGCCTTGAGGTGGTCTGGATAGGACATATTACTTGCACCCTGTATTCTTTTAGTGAGGAACTTCTGTGGACATTCCAGTTGTTGGATAGGCCTGGTTAGGTACATACCAAAGGGTGCATTGTACTCAATGATAAGTCTGATGAATGCTGCATACAGTGGAACAATGACTTCTTTGGACTTAGATGCCATATCGTTGTTTATAGGTTACGCAACATAGAATGATTTCCTCACCACCATAGACACATGATAATCAAAGGCTAGATTACTATCTATGTGTGTCCCTAAGTCATAGGTTCATAGGTTGGTACTCGGCTATCGGCCTTAGGGCCTATACAAGCCTAGCCATAACAATTCCCTGGCTATTTCTTCCCACTATATTTACTTCCCTGGACCCCTGTCTAGCAGGGCGACTGACGTGATCCCCAGGGTGAATTTCCTATCTCCCAACCAATTGTCAAGGTTCCTTTTGAAGAGGGCCAAAGAGGTGCTCTGCTTGACATGTATGGGCAGTCTATTCTAGAGTCTGGGGGGGGGGGGTCTCTGGGTCAGGAACCTATCCCTCCAGCATGTTTTGTTCACTGTGATGACAAGGTTTAGATCCCTGGAGCGTGTGGCTCTGAGGGACTGGGATTTAAGTGTAGCATGTCCAACAGCTCTGGGTTTGACATTGTATGTTAAGCAGAGATTGCCTCTGAGTAGACGATATGTGGCACAGTATAGCTGCAGTTTTTTTAGATGCTCAGCATAGGGCATCTACTTTAGGCCTGTGTTTCTTTTAGTGAGGTATTTCTGTGGCCTTTCCAGTTGTTGCAGATGTCTTGAGAGGTACATACCAAATGGGGCATTGTATTCTATAATGGGTCTAATGAGGGATGAGTACAGTGGGACAATGACCTCCTTTTTTATGGATGAAAAGCCCTTAGTGATGAGGTGTGACACATAGAAGGATTTACTGACTGTTGTGGCAATGTGGTTATCGAAGGTGAGACCACTGTCCACCTGTGTCCCTAAGTCTCATCACATTTCTGGTGTTTAGTGTACTGCCACCTATGTGGTAATTCACGGGTACATGTTTTTTCCCAGAGGGGATAACTATACATTTCTTGGCATTGAGTTTGAGCCCATGGCTCTGGCACCAAGCATCTGTTTCTGTAAGGCCCTTTTGTATAATATCCACATCATTTGGAGATTCAATAATGACTCCCGGTTTGCAGTCATCTATGAACTTTGTTAGCCAGAGTCCCTTAGTGCTGGCCTGCACTTCAGAGAAGTAGATGCCAAACAAGAGCGGTCTCAGGACTGAACCCTGAGGTACTCCACTTGTCACTTGTCTGGAGCTGTTTTTGGAATTAGCTACTTTTACAGTGTGGGTTCTGTCTATAAGCCAGTTGGCAACCCATCAAGTGATGTAGGGATTAATGCCCAGCTTAGTAAGTTTATCTATGATTCCAGAGTGAGGGATGGTGTCGAAGGCCTTGGTGAGGTCCACATAAGCTGTGTGGACCGCCTTACCCTCGTCCGCAGCTCTGGAGACTGATTTGAAGAAGTCAATCAGGTTCAGGAGACAAGATCGGCCCTTCATGAACCCAAACTGGGTGGGGTCCAGTGTTTGAAGGTTGCCAATGTCTTTGTTTATAAGTTCCATGATAATACGTTCCATGGCCGTGCAGATCAGGCTCATCAGACTGATGGGGCAGTAGTTCCCAGGATTCAAGGTGGATCTCCCCTTGTACAGTGGGATAACTGTAGCTGTGTGCCACTCAGTGGGCACGAAGCCTGAGGTGAGATTATGATTAAACATGACACTTAGGTGAAGCACCAGTTCATGTAGTACACAGCCTGGGATGTCATCTGGTCCTATGGATGCTGTATTCTTAGCTTTGGAGAGTGCGGTTTTTACCTGTGTGGCCGGTATTACCAGAATTTGGCAATCCTTCGGTATTGAGATGGTCCCTTTAGGGGGTGAGGGGGGGTGAAGTTCGCACTGAATTGATCTACCAGGATATTGGCAATATCCTTGGGATCAGCATATTTAATGCCATTCTGTTGTAGCTCAGAGCAGATCTGAGCATTGCCATTTAAATTCTTTACATCGCTATAGAATGCCTTGTGGTTGTCTTTGGAATCTTTTATATTTTCGTAACTAGCTTTGGAGGATTTTATGAGGGATCTCAGATTCTTACTGAGGCTGGTAAGGGAGTTTTTTTGCATCCTGGGATTTTCCTCTTTTCTGCAACAGTTTCCTCCTTTTGTTGTAAAGTTTGTTTATGGCAAGGGACCACCAAACTGACTTCCTTTTTTGAGGGGAGAGCATCTTGGTTCTATTTGGGATGGCACGATCCATGCACGACTGGATGTGCTCATATAGTGCCTTAGTGTAGGATTCAGCAGTCAAACTTTCAGTTCCTGTCTGCATGGGTGTCATGAGGTTTGTCACTTCTGACTTGAGTAGCATGAAGTTGGCTTTGGAGAAGTTTTTAATGAGGTTTCTTTATTGAGGGGTGGGGGAAGGATGTGGATGTCAAGGGTGATTAGCTTATGGTCACACCTGACCAACGAGGAGGTGACCATAGGTGTGGAGCATCGATTTCCCATGTTGGTAATGACCAGGTCTAGGATATTGAAGCCCCTGGTGGGACTATGGATTCATATATCCAGGGCATTGGAATTTATGAATTCCAAGAACTGTTGGGTAAAGGTGTTGGTACATGAGTAGCTTTCCCAGTTAATGGCATGGTAGTTGAAATCACCCAGTATTAGGGTGTTTGGTTGTATCTTAATATTTTCCAGTATGTTCCTGACTACTGGGTCAACTCTAAGGGGTGTGCTGTCAATATGATAGTTACCAGGGATGGATGACTTCCCAAAGGATACTATTATGCATTTCTTGGCATTTAGTTTTAGTCCATGGCTCTGACACCAGTTATTTGTCTGTGTCAGCCCCTCCTGGAGAACATTTGTGTCAGTGTGAGATTCAATGACATCTCCTACTTTGTAATCATCTGCAAATTTAGTCAGCCAGAGACCACTGACATTGGCCTTGACTTCTGAGAAGTAAATGCCAAAAAGGAGCTGTTCAAGGACTGATCCCTGGGGGACTCCACTTGTGATTGGCTTCTTTGTAGAGGTGGACTCCACAATTCTAACCTTCTGGGTCCTGTTTGTGAGCCACGTGGCTATGCACCGGGTGACATACAGGTTTGTACTTAGCCTCTTGAGTTTGTCAACAATGCCTGAGTGGGAAAATGTGTCAAATGCTTTGGCCAAGTCAAGGTAGGTAGTATGAATTATTTTGCCCTCATCCATTGCTTTGGTGACCTTCTCAAAGAAGTCCACCAGGTTGAGTAGGCATGATCTACCCTTGATAAAACCAAACTGGGTTGGGTCCAGTGTCTGGAGGTTTACTATATCTCTATTGATCATCTCCAAGATAATTCTTTCTATGGCTTTATATATAAGACTAGTGAGACTTAAGGGTCTGTAGGTTCCAGGATCTGTAGATGGCCCAACTTTGTGCAGAGGGATGACTGTTGCCTTTCTCCATTCATGAGGCATGAAGCCTATTTGGAGGCAACAGTTAAATAGTAATTCCAGAGGCCCTGATAAGTCATATATTCTTATACATATTACAGTACAGACAGGGCATTACTGCACATTTACAGGCATTGAGAATTGTGGATGACTGTGGCTTTCCTCACTGGCATGCCGACACTGTGCGTGTCCTCTTTAAGTTACAAATAGGCATAGCAGGTTTTCACTGCAGTTTGTGAATTGTATAGGGATATGGTATGTGATTTTTTTCCCCTGTGTACCAGCCTTATGTAACTGCAGACTGCATCTGCGAATGTTGACCAAAATGTATGTTTATTTTATTTTTCAACAGCAGACTTTGACTGGCGGGTAGTAAAGTTTATGTATTTAATACAATTTGATAACTGGGTGAATGGGCTGCTTGACAGACCCTTTTTAGCCCTGACCCCGGCCTGATGAGCAGAAAGTGAAATATAAAATGTTGAGATGAACATAATTTTTACAGGATATTTACAGGCAAAAGATTAGAAAAAAAATAGATTAAAATAAGGTACTATAATTCATGATTTCTTAGGTATTGTACATATAATTACAGGGATACTGTATTACATTATAATACAGCATGTTCCTAGAAAAATATAGAGACATTTAAACAAATTAGTGCAAATTAAGGGTTTTAACTATTATGCACAGGTGAAACATCAAACAGCCATTATATTTGAAGCAACTGGTGCATGAGTCTTTGAGCATAGCCTTTTTGAAGTTAGCTTTGAATTTGTCTAGGGTGGTTTCTCGTCGGATATTTGCTGGTATTTTGTTTCAAACAGAGGTAGCAAGTTTAGAAAAGGCTTTTTCTTCAACTGTTATCTTGAATCTAGGTGTTGGTATGGCTAACGTTTCTTTTGGGTTTTTTTTAATGAGTAGTTCTGATACCTGATTTGTAGTGATTTTCTTGGAGGTGGACAGTGCCCTAATTTCATGATTTTGAAAATATGACCTATAATGTTGCCCTTTCACTGGCAGGTAACCATTTATATTACCCCAGGAACTGACAGTGGTGCATCCTTTGATCTAGCAGAAATACAGACTGGCAGATTTTATTGAATTGTTCCACACTACAAAGACAACTCAGAAATTTCCAGAAAAAAATATATGAGGAAAAGCTAACTAATCTACCTGTTATATTTTGGTCCATATTCTTACATACTGGACTTCACCGAGCTACATTTCTATAAAACATAACTGATACTTGAAAAGGAATGAGGCTTTATGTGACTGTAGAGAAATACAGTTAAAAATGTATCTGTCAATGCAGGATGTTGGCCATTTATTAACTAAATATATTTTGCAGTTCTCTAGTCATTGTAATTTTTTTTTAAATAATTTGCCTTAAAAGTATATTTGGCTACTTACCCAACATTTTTAAGCATCTTTATTATTTATTTATTTGAAGTTTGTTTGCCAGGATGGTCCACTGAGCCGAATGAGCCCATTTTCAATGGAGTCCTGGGGAGAAAAGCTCCATAGATACAATATCAAATATACAAGTAAAGAATAAAAGTAAAATACAATAAAATAACATAACAGTTTGTTAAAGTGTCAGAATAGTACATATAAGCACAAGTAAATGTTAATGCAACAGGAAAACACAGAAGAGCATATGCAACAATTCATATCAGCTTACAATTCACATAGGCAGACATACATTAACAGAAAAGAAAATGAACCATACTGTATTAACATTTTTTTCCATTAACATATATTATATACCACATACATTTTCTTTCTTTGTAAATAACATCAACCCAACATTACATAAATTGATGAATTCCTGCTTTCCCTTAAACTTAACTTCTGCTCCTAAACATTATACATATTCTGTTCCCACAAATCCCATTTATTTCTATGTAATTTTCTCCTTCCCATTTCTGGTGCTTATATCTCTTTTATAATATTCAATACTTCAAATACAGCTGGTTTGGATTTTGATTTTCATTTTCTAGCAATTGCTTTTTTTTGGACGCCAACATAATTAAACTTAATGAGGCCTTACTATGTCTTAGCAATTGGAATCCTATGTCCCAGCTCAAAAAAATATTTCCCTAGTTACAACCATATGGTCACCCAATACAAATAGTATATACAGCAGGCACTTATGCATCTGGGTTAGCAAGAAACTTTGAAAATGTTTTGGTTAAGCAACTTACAAAGCTAAACTTTTTAAATGCTAAAAAACAACAAAATGTACCACCATCACTGTTGCTAGCAATGTGTGATATGAGAGCTGCAAGCACCAGCTTGCTCAGCCCCACTAAACACAATCAATAAAATAAATCAAGCACTAAATAATGAACTTAGTTCATCTACATTTACTTGAGACAGGCATCAGACTTAGCCTTTTGTGCCCTAATCTCACACACGTTGTTATTAAAGTAATCTATGCACACAGGGATGGGAGGCTGGCCTAATGGTTAAGGTGTTTACCTTACAGACTCAAGGTGCAGGGTTTGATTCTCGCATGGGGTAACTGGCTAGACTTAAAAAAATGGCCTGAAAAGGCAGGTAGCCTAGTACTAACCTATGAACACAGACAGGTTGTTTGCATACACTATCTGATTTCAAATTGGACCGGGATAATTATAAGGACATTCATAAATTCACCCTGGGCTTGACTGGCGTAGCCCTCCTTGAGTGAAGAGGTATAGACAAGGGTAGGAAATGGCAAGGTATGGTCGCAAGATATAGTTGTCTTGAATTTCATATGATTCGGTATTAAAATTACAATATTTTCCCTTCTAGACTGTAATTACTATAAAGGCATACATGAATGAAGAACTATTTGGCCTGCAGGTATTTTTTATGTTGAATAACAAGACAATTATGGCATGCCACTGCTTTTTTAGGATATCTGAAATTGAAAAAGGTTGTGCTCATAGTTCAATTTCTGTCAGAGGACTAGAAAACTTGATACAGTCAGACTCTCATTACTGACGCTATGCAGCCTTGGAACTGGAAAATTCATGTTACAAGGATGTATGCGGGTAAGCCCAACGCCTTCAAAACATTTTAATTTGCTAAAGTATACTTTCTACTACTGAATGATACTTATTACTTTAATCTTTTCACTGCTTACTGAGCTGTCCAACTTTGAGATGTAGACATTTCTAGATTTGGACGTCATAGTGTTTTTGAAAAATACATGATCAAGTATGCACTATACAGCCTATATATTGATAGGTAGGTGGCTGCCTCAAAAACTGACCCTTTTCATCTGAAACTCAGAAAAAAAAAAACAAAAATTAACAAAAGACACTGGATCACAACTTACATTACAATAAGGAAGAAGCGAAAATTGAATAAATAATAAAGACAGCGTTCAGCTAAGTTAATAAATCATGAAGTTCAGAGGGCACCTTAAAAGCACAGAAACAGTTAATAAATCATGAAGTTCAGAGGGCACCTTAAAAGTACAGAAACATTTACTTATTTATTTTACATTTGTTTACCGGGAAAGTCTGAGTGGGTTGTCACCCATTTTCAGTGGAGACCCGGGGAGAAAAGCTCCCCATACAGAGAAATACTAACAATGTGCTTAGACACAGTATGTCATGCTTACAGTTTTAGTATACATTAGGATTAGACAAAACTAATTTACAAGAATAATACAATAATAATTTACAAGTCCTCTGTTAACAAACGATGGTCAAACAATGCTTTTATTTTAAACATTTTTAGTAGTATACATTTGAGTATATATAACTAAAGAAAAAGGGAATCAGTTAAGGTGGTTAGTATTAGGAAACTGATTATAGGTGGGGAGTTTTAGTAGTTTTAGAAAGGAAAGTGAAACATAAATAGAGCAGGTCATACTCCTCAATCAAGGTATGTTTCAAAAATACCAATGATACAGCTGCAGCTGAAACTTTAAAATAAGTGGCATCTTAGATCTGAACAGACCACGAATAAGTGTTTCAGCTGACCTGATAGTATTGGATGGAATTCAAGTGCTGGAACTGAGCTACAAAAATGAGAGGAAATGACAGGTTCATTTAGGATGTCAATAACGATCTGAGGGTTCTTGTCTGGGAATGAAATGTCATGTTATTCAACACAAAAAATATCTACAGGCCAAATAATTCTTCACTCATATATGCCTTTATAGTAATTACAGACTGGAAGAGAAAATAATATTGTTAAAACTAAAACTAAATCCACTCTGCTACAGGCCCCATGAGGAGCTCAGTGTCTCTCCAGTAAGTGTTTTACAACTGTATATGCTTATTTATGTTGAATTGTGTTCAATTGTGTTAGACATCTAATATGATTTATGCTTTATTACTGGAAGTTATTATGGCATGCTAGCATTTTGTTTGTCTGCACCAAGTTGTTTTTAGTACAAAAGTATGGTCTATTTGCATGGCTGCACCTTGTTAACTGTTATTCATGTATATGTGTTGTGTGTAGACAGCTCATACTGGTGTCTAATTATTTCTATGAAATTGTGCTGTTACGGATAGATAGAATCACATTAGAGACCCAGGACAGAGTGCTGCTCGCTATATTTTTATCTGTGACTACATAACTGTCAGCTGAGGTCCCTTCTCACTGATGTTTTTTTCCATCTGGCTCACTATCTGCATATACTAGTAGTTGGTTCAAGACATATTTTTCTGTATGCAGAAGCTATTTGCTCAGTTTCTTTTTTGTAATCTTTATAATATATCTTTACCATCTCAAAAGTGCTTACTCCTCTCTGTAGTCTTCTTTTCCAGACCTAACACCGCTCTAAGTATTCAACTGCGGTACGACTTTTATCATTCTTATAAGAAAAGTGCAGTCCGGGTCTGAACTGTCTGCAAACAGCTAAAGTTAACTTTTGAGTATGTGTCTACCTGTTTGAGCCAATATTCATTATCCCCTGGAGAGCACTCTGCTTTGGCTTGTAAGCAGCCCCCCACCCACACACACACTCATCTTCCATTTTTCTCTCTTATTCCCTTCTGTTAGCAAACAGTATCCATAACTTGATCAAATACTGTGTGTTTGTTAATTTAAACTGAGAGCACAGTAGCCTACTGATACAAGGTTATCCTGTTTTTCCACCTGAGAAATGGTAAAGAAATGGCTTACAGCTTCAGAGCAGTCCTTGGTCAATTCTGATTGTTTCTTAAACACAAACTTGTCTTTGCTTTGGCTCACTACCAGCAGTACAAAATAACTGCCTGTCACACCCTTGTTCTCCCCCTCCCCTTTTTATTACCTTAAACCAATCCCAAAGTTAATAAATATTACCTGTGGTAGGCACCATTTGTAAAACTACAACCACCCTTTGAGCACCTTATGCTCAGCTCTGCCACAAAACTTATTAAAACTGCCTGAACTGGGGCACACCTAACTGATAGTTTGTGGAAATACAGGGTACCTACCTGAGTTTCCACATTCACTATCATATGTTCTTTTATCAGTTTACTCTGTTAACGGATTGTTTCCAGCCCCATCATAAGAGCAATTAACAGGGTCTCTACCCACTCCGCTCCACTCCCGTCCCTGCCACCTATTCCCTCCCGCCCCTAGTGGTCCTACCTTTATTACACTCACAAACCCCTCCCATCTTTCCAATAGACAACCACGGCACTAAACCCAACACTACCTCCTCCATCTTCCCACTACTATCACTTCTCCTCAGCTAACATGTATAAGCATACCATACCTATGCTCACTGCATGCACTCTCCTTGCATATCTTACATCCTACCAAAACTCCATCATTCCCCCACTCAACCACTACCACTGTACTATTACTCACACCACCACTCATGTCTCACCCTCACTCTGCTCCCCTCCTACCAACTCAAGAACCATCCCTATGCACCCCCCACATATTCTATCAACTATATTACTCAAACATAAAGCATCTCTAAAACTTAACATAGTAACCCCTCCCACCATACTTATTACCCACAGAGCACAATCATAAAGTTTCCTTAATAAAAAAACACATTCAAAAACTGAGAAAACTAATAACCTCATGCATATCAGAACTAGCCCTAAGTGGAGACATTCACCCCAACCCTGGCCCTACCATCTCCAACCCCAATCCTCATAATCAGACTAGAAACCACAACTTCTCCCAAATCACAGCCAATAGAAAGCCAAGTGACTTCCTTCTACTAAGCCTAAATATTAGAAGTATATCCAACAAAGTCCATGAACTCCATGCCATCATAGACTTGTACTTCTCAGATATAGTCATCCTGACAGAAACCTGGCTAAAACCTCACATTACCAGTGAGCAAATCCTCCCTACCGGTTACGGCACACTAAGAGTAGACTGGCTAAACAAGAAAGGAGGCGGTGTATCCTATTTAAACAGCATCTAAACATCCAGCTCTTAAATTCATCAACTCCACAAATAGGCAATGAAGAAATAATATATACCAACCTCAAAATAAACCAAAATAAAACCATCAACATAATTGGATGCTACTTCCCTCCACTAGAAATCCTCCTCAGCTGGTCTTCCCACCATCTCCCCCTAGAAACTATAATTTTAGGTGATTTCAATATTAACTGGCAATCCTGTTCTGGCAACCATCCAACCCATCATGTAAACCTTCATGGCTTCACCCAACTAGTCCAGTCACCAACCAGGATAAATAAAAACTCCAACAAGCACACTACCCTGGATTGGATACTAGTCAGTAAGAGCCCCCAGTCATATATAACAGTCTGCTTATCAGATAGCCTCAGTGAAAACACCCAACATTCCTACTCAAAAAATACCTATACCAAGCTAAACCTGTCATCTACCGTCAAATACGTAAAAAAATAAACTTTAACCCACTCACATTCATCTCATTCCTCAAAGAATGTAACTGGCATCCTCTAAAGTACCTCAGTCTTGATGACGCAGTTGAATTTTTTAATACTACCTTCCTGAGCATCCTTAATTACCATGCTCCCATAAGACTTTCCAGAACCAAAGAACAACCCTCCCCATGGCTACAGAAAACCATTAAGTCAGAAATGAAAAACAGGGATAAAGTCTGGGAGCACTGGTGCAAAACCAAAACCCCCTCAACTAGACAGAAATTCCTAGAACTATGCAATAGAGTTAAAAAGCTAATAAAACAGGAAAAATTCCAATACTACCAGTCTGTCCTAGACTCCTCCCAACACAACCCCAAATAATTCTGGTCCTCCATAAACTCCATCCTCCACCCAGGTAAAGTCAGTACCCCTCCTCCTAACATCCCTCACTCCTCCGAAAATATTGCTACCTGATTCAACACACACTTCACACAAACCATACTATCACTAGCAAACAACACAACCCCCCCCCCTCCAACCCACACCTTCAACTAGTAATCTCCCCACTGCCTTCTCTTTTTCTCCTGTACCTACCTCCAACATAAAAAACTCTTAACTAAGCTTAAGCCCACCAAATCAGCAGCAGACAACCTCACAAGTGAATACCTACAAATCGCAGCTGATGCTCTGGCCTACCCAGTATCCATCTTGATTAACTGATCTCTGTCAGAAAGTTGCATTCCCACACTATGGAAAGTATCGCATATAATTCCCCTCCACAGAACTAACCAATTACCGCCCATATCTATTCTCTCTCCACTCTCCAAAATACTAGAGAGATGCATTCACTCTCAGGTCTCAGACTACCTCCTTACTAACAACCTCCTTTCCAATACTCAGCAAGATTTCCAACCAAACCATAGCACCACCACTGCCTTACTCTCCTTTACTAACACTATTCTTCAGCATAAAAACAATGGCTATCTCTCCTCTGCTACTTTCCTAGACCTATCTAAAGCATTTGACATGGTCCCACACAAACAACTCATCTCTGTCCTCAATAACCTATCCTTCTCTCAATCAGTCACCACCTGGTTTCAGAGTTACCTGTCTTACCTCCAACAATCCATTGCAGAATGACAGATTTCCCCAACTACCTGTCTCTATAGGGGTTCCCCAAGGATCCATCCTTGGAACACTATTCTTCTCTATTTTCACCAATAATTGAGGAGCCTCTGCCACCAAACTTGGCACACTCATACAATACTCAACCATCATCTGCTCAGCCCAGTCCCTACCCAAACTGCTACAATACTCAACCATCATCTGCTCAGCCCAGTCCCTACCCAAACTGCAAAAAGTCACACAGTGACAAAGCCTTTTCCTCTGTTGAAACTTGGTTATCCGATGTCCAATTAATACTCAAGCCCAACAAAACTAAACTACTCATCTTCATAACAGAATCACAGAAAGCTCAAGACAACTTGCCTTGCCATTTTCCACCCTTGAAAGTACCTCCTCAAGGAGTGCAGATATATGAGGATAGTAGTACTTGGTTTAAAGTTGGGAGCATTTGACAAATCTCCATACACAGGTAATGGGGTGACGATGGCACATTTTCACAAGCCAGAAAGACTCCACTGGTAATGAAGAGGTTACCCAATATATGTTGATCTGGAATTGTTACAAAGTATTGCAGGCTATTATGAAAAAAAGGATAAAGACCATAAACCCCAAATGACCATGCAAGGGATTTTTTCTGCAGGAAGTTAATGGATTTGAGGAATGAAAAATAAGCCCTGAAACCTACAAGAAGGAAAAAAATGCAACTACTGAGGTAAGGTATGTGAAAGTGGGACCTTTTTGGTTGTTTTTTTTTTAATACATTAGCAACCTAGCCATTTTCTTACCTTCATTGTGTAACCAGCAGAAAGTGACCCCAGTCTCTGAGGTCATTAGATACCTTGCAAATGGCAAACGTTTGGATCCTCTGTGGCTTAATTCTCCTCAGATTAAATCAGAATAAATGCCCCCCCCCCTTCTCTTCTGGTGTGTGTGTGTGTCTTTGGGGGCAAATGTGACTGAGTGAGAGAAGGAGAAAGTCTTCTGTGGAAAGAAATAATATTTAGCAACCATTCCAGGGTAGTATGTAGGGACAGTTATCTGTTAGAATTAGGGACCAGCTGGCAGCATTTACTTTCATAAACAAAAGGTAATTGTAGTTTTTAATGAAGGAAATAAAAAGTTTGAATGGCTGGTATTTGGGACTGTTTCTTGACAAAACTGGTAGTGACTGCATTCTCAGAGGTTGGGAGGGATGTTAAACTAGCTGAGAGCACACAGTGCATGACTGAGTGTTTGCTCGATCCTAGCAGACTGTTTCATAAATATAACTAGATGGGAGCCTCGTGGTTAGTTAACTAGGGCAGACTGAAGACAAGAAGGCTGGTCAAGGCTGAAGTGACTCAGGTGATGGGAAGGGAGAATGCTAAGGAGATGGGCACTAAATTCAAGAGAAATGGGTGGATTACTACGTCTGCTACAGGTTGTACCACTTCAGGTAAAGATAATTCCCAGTGCTTTCAACACTGCAACATTAAAAGCAAGTATCTGTCTCTCTGATTTTGGCAGGTAGCTAACACTTAGTGGAAGTGAAACAAAACGGCAGTATCATTCATGCCTGGTTTAAATGCCAATTAAAGCACACTGAAAGATTGACATTTTTTAATAATAGTTGGTAACACGATAGAGTGATGTTTTACCCAAGGCACTGTCACAGTCAATGCCTTGTAGAACAACTCTGTCTATTCAGGCATTTAAAATAGGAACTATATACTGTACAGTCCATACATTAAGCATTCCAATTTGTTCTTGCTATTATGAATGATGGGTGGAACATATCCTGCCTGGGATGGATTTAGTTCCCCTGCATAAGGGGAAGAAACCTGAATATTTTGTAAATAGCTGTGTTCTTCTTTGTCATCAGAAAGGCTGTAAGAGTCGGGAATGTGAAGCAGTAATTACACCTTCAGATGCATCTGACTGGTGCAAGATAACGGGAAAATGTGGGAAAGTAGCAGGTGACTAGACTAACTGGTGAAGAGGTGAGGGTTATGTATTTTACTTTATTGTTAATAGGATAAATAAACATACTCTTCCAAGACTTTTTTCAGCTGTGAACCAAGATGCAGCAGCAAGGGTAAAAGTATATATATATATATATATATATACATATATATATATATATATATATATATATATAAGAATGATTTGGTGTAGCCAATCAACCATTATAGTTTTGTGAGGTGGCAGGGTGGATGAAAACTGGATTACCAGCACAATAAGAATAACTGCACACACACACACACACACACACACACACACACACACACACACACACACACACACACACACACACACACACACACACAACTGAAACTTCACAGAGACAGTGACCAGAGGTTTGGCTTTAACCCTGGACCCTGGAGCTGTAAGGCATAGATCTTACCAATGATTACTACTGTTAATGGAATGCAACATGTATACTATGGAGAGGAGACACAGAATGTGTGGTTTAGTGTATGAAAGAAAAAGGTAGGTGCAAGTCTCAGCAGCACAGTCCAAAACTGTTGGGAACAGAGGGACAGGCACTGTGGTTCATTGGGGCAGATGCAGGATGTGGCATACAAAAGAAGGCAGCACAGAAAGTGGAAGGGTGCAGAGAACTAATGAAGTGGAGTTGGTGTACATATGTATTGCAAGACTAGTCAAAATTGAATGATGGCAGCCTGAGCAGAGTTTACTCCAATCTCTTTCAGTAGAGTATCAGAGGACAACTTTAGGGCATAAGGAATACTTCAAACAATTACATACAAAGAATTGTAAGCAACAGTGATCTTAAAATGCAGACCAAAGGCGAGAAATAAGCTGAGTGAGCAAAAGAAGATGAGGGAAAGCAGAAAGCGACAAGAGGCAGCTTGGAGGGATGTGCAGTACAGGGAGAGACAAGAGGTTTTCAGAATGGTGGACTTAAGTGGTAAAGAAAGATAGGTGGCAGAAAGAAAGCTTACTGAAGGAGGGTGGTAGGAGAGTGCATATACATTGTATTGAGGGCCGCTTACACAATTTACTGTACAAAGAGCATGTATCTAAAAATATGCAAGGGTTAGCATGAGATTAAGTTTACACATAAAGAGCAGAAGTGACTGCTGTGGTATCAAAAAAAAAAACAACAGGCTGGCCTACTGGAAAGTAACAGCTCTCCGAATAAAATGTGGTATAAATTAATCAAAATAAAATACACAATAAATACGAGAAGACTTCAGTAACTGAAATCTGCTGCAGATTAGAAGCATAGCATGGCATGAGAATACAAACTGATTGACAAGCATACCCTGTATAATATGTGACTGTCATAAAAGGCGTCAAAGCAGCCCTCATCTAAGGAGCTAACATCTAGAATAATTTGTGACTGTTCTGGAATACCTGTCACTTAGCAATACTTTAACTGTATACATTCACTCTCTTACTTTGTTGACAGCTCTTTATCTGTGGCTTCCTGTTCAGAGAAAACCGCATTATTTTGTCATATTGCTCTGTTATTTTAAGGCTGTTTAATTTTTCCTGTACTGGTTTATATAAATATCTTCTGCACAGAAGATTTCTCCTGATCTCATTCATTAACATATAGTACATTTTTTATTTCTCAACTGCTGTCTGAAACTATCTCTCATCCTATTCTGTTTATGCTTGTGTTGTTTACTATCTATGCCAGCATACACTATATATATGTATGTATCACTACAACTAATACTTTACTGCATTTTGCCATGTCTACCTTTAGCCTTGCTGAGGTTGAAATCAGTCTGCTCTGCATCAGTTCATCATCCTAATAATCAAGCAAGCAAGCAACAAATAAACGCACAAAAGTATAACAAAGAGGGGAAAACAAAAACAAATACCTACATAAAAATATCATCAAATAAAATCACAATGGTGTGTACAACGTGGAATCTGTTCCATTTCAGAAGCATATGCTGCTCAGTAATGTCTTCTTGAGCAGGTAGAAATGCAATCAATTCAAAATGGACACAAATCACTGAGATGTGCAGTCCCATACATGGGAGGTGCACATCTGAACAATATGCTGTTAAGAAGAACAATTCATAAAAGGTGATTATGCAGCTGTTGCACAGAGTATGTACAAACTTGTATGTTTCTGACCTGATCAATGTCCTAAACCACTTGTGCAAAGTGGTGTTGCGTTGCAGCTGACATAATGTACTCTTGGTGGAGCAGCACGAGCCCATTGAGTGTTACAGGGATACTAGAAATGCACGAGCACTACAACTTAGAATGTAGCATTGTGCTTGCTTCTGTACCAATAATACTGTGCTAGGAAAGCTGATATGTTTTGTTCCATACTGGTCAGAGATCATGGCTGTGTGATTTAGACACACTAAGTACAATGGCCATGCCTGTGGAGTACAGGGGTTTACATATACTTAAATTAGGGAACCTACTTGGGTTGCCTTTGACTGGCGAATGAGTTGCGCTGTCACTTGAATGGGGAGAGTAGTGTGTGTGGTTGTTGTGCAACATTTGTGTGTGCAACACTACACCACAATATGTGGCTGTATTAAATTTACTGTTTTGACAGTATAATGAGGTGCATGTACAAGACATGAGGACACTTTTGTTCATCACAACATTTCTGTCCTATGCATATCAGTGACATTAGCTCTGCATTAAGCAGTGATAGTCTGCAGTTGGATATTCCCAAGGTTCTACTCCCCTACTCAGCAGAGTCTGTAGGGCATTCAGCTGTAAAATTGTGAGCAATGATATGGCACATCATCTGCATACCTACCGCATACCTGGATGTCTCCTTGTATGTAAAAGTGTATGCCACAACTTTCCATCATTTGGGTCCATTTATGAAGTGTACAAAGTGGTCTGGACAGTGTATAAGCACTATGCCAGTTTGGGCAATGTTTATGAACCTCAGCCATTGTTAAAAGCCCTGTAACAGTCCCTTTCATTTAAATCCAACACTGGAATTAACTCACTTATCACAATAAATTTACCAGCTTAGAAATATCAGAATCTCCTGGCTGTACACAATTTCAAATAGATCTAGTTTAAAAACAGGTCTGAGATGAAACCTCTGCAAGCTTAAATGAACATCAACTGGAATGGGGTGACATCAAGGTCAGACCAAATATTTATCATCTGTCAGAGAATGGGAAAACATTTACTGGAAAATGGATTACCTTTCCTAGTGTGCACTGAGATATAGCTCTGAAAGTAGGTGGCCACAGTAGTTTCCAGGGTATTCTTAAACTTAATTTGGTTATAGTAGTCTGGTGGCTGTGTTGAACAGAAGGAAAGAAAGAAGAGAAGAAATCCTAAACACTGATGTAAACTGTGCCTGAGCTGCAGAGGAGTGATCTGATAAATGTTTCACACAATTTCAGCAAGAGTTGTTGTTGTAATTAATGAACAGTTAGTAGAAGGTATCAATTGTGTGTGTGTGTGTGTGTGTGTATATACGCATGCATGTGTCTGTTTATTTTCTTCCATTTTGATGCCAATATTTAGAATTATATGTGTGTGTGTGTGTGTGTGTGTGTGTGTGTGTGTAGGTCAATCAGAGAGACAACCTACAATCAAGAGAACTATTCCTGATTAAGCTTGTAAGTAGTACATTACAGCAGTACTTTTTAGAATTGTGTGAAAACCTACAAGTGCCTGTGTGTAGGGAGTTCAAACACTGCATAAAAACTTGGACATAAAATGGTGAACAGCAGAAGCATGACAACAGGATTATACTACAAATTTTATAGCTACAAATTTAGTAAAATTTCTTGGAAATTTTTAAGTAGGCAAACAAGATGGCAAATTTCTGAGGTTTGAACAATTTAAGGAGTACTTTGTCCTATATGTAATGTTTTTGTGGTATACATTAAATAAATAAAACATTCTGCTAGTGCCATCTGGCACCATTAAAGCCCCTTCACCCAATCCATTATTTCCTTTTAAGTACAAAATGTACCTGTTGTTTTTGTATCTTTTTGCCCTGCTAATTTCACTTGGCTTCTACAAGCCAAGAGTCAAAATGTAACTGTGATAGATGTACTTTACTAGTGCAAAGAAATATATTATCAGGTTTGTGCATCATACTGGTACTTGAAGCAGTCCCCAAATTTATTTTTTGTGATTCATTTTCCTTGAAACTGTCTTTGGGCCTATCAGGATCAATGGGAAAAGGAAGGTTGCTTTTTTATTTCAGATAAATAGGTTCATAACTTTCTACTATGCAGCAATTTAATTAAGCCTTTTGAAGCCTCATCACTGCATTCCCACTAGTATACTCAACTAGTTACTCCTCTGTCCATAAAAGATAGAGTGGCTAGTCCTTGAGGTAAGCTTGCTGTTTCTCGTCCATTTGTGTAAGTAAGATCTGAAGACAGTAAGGGATGTTCTATGCTTTACACAAAAGTGTGCGCTTACCCCAGAGGTGGGTATTCATTAAAAGAGACATCTGCCATGAGAATAAGTCCTACTTATGTTACCATACAGATTTGATCCTTGATATTGTATCTGTGCATATGTAGTAGATCAAACAGCACTGGGTCATTTACATCTCTGTAGATCAGTCAGAGAATGTCCTGTTGCAGTCTATAAGACATAGAGAAAAGGGGGGAGGGTGCTTTTAGATGGTCTGGGTAGCATAGGGAGCACATACCCAAGATGTTTTTACTAGGGAACCACTGTGTTTTTTTTCCAAGTTAGGTTAGATGTTTGTGCAGGTACATATCGAACAGTGCACTGTTTTCTACTACAGGACTAATGAGGGACAAGTACAGGGGAATGATGATGACCTCTTCTGACTGAGAGAAGATGCCCTTAGTAATCAGCTGGGTGAGATAGAAGGTTTTTTATAACAACAGTGGTATGTTGTGGTCAAAGGAGAGCTCACTATCCATGAAGGTGAGCTAGATTTCTTGCGTCCCAGACTAGATTATGTCATGTTTATTTTTTGGTTTTAGACCCGTAATAATGGCACCATAAGTTTGTCTGAGTTAAGCTCTCTTGGAGGATCTGAATATTTTCTGGAGAGCTGATGATGGCTGTAGGCCAGCAAATACACAAGAACTTAGTCAGCCAGAGGAGTTTAATGTCAGATTTGATAAAAGAGAAGTAAGTGTCAGACAGTAAGTAGTCCCAAATAGAGCCCTGAGGTATACCACCATTTATGTCTCTTGCAGGATAGTGTGCCATTAAATCTAATACAGTGGTGTTTATATGTCAGCCAGCTGGCTCTCCAACATAGGAATATATACGAGTTTAACCAGTCTTCCAATGATATCAGAGTGCAGTACAGTGTCCAAAGTATTAACTAAAGTGAGGTAAGCTATGTGCATAGCTTTACCTTTATCTAGTGCTTCTGTGACTTTTTTGAAGAAATTTAATAGGCATTATCTACCTTTTACAAAGCCAAATTGGTTAGTGTCTAGGGACTACACATTCTGTATGACCCTGTTTATGAGGTCCACAATAATGTATTCTAGTATCTGCAAATGATGCTAGTGACACTGACAGGTGTATAGTTTCCAGGGTTTGTGGTGCAGTCTCCATTGTGGAGGGAAGCTACTACAGCTGTTCTCCAGGATGTTGTGGTATGTATCGAGCAGAAAGACTTTGGTTGAATAGTTTAAGGAGCAGGTCTGACAGGGCAGTGTTACATAATGACTAGGAAACAGCCCAGTATGTTTAGACCTACATAGCTGGTGTTTTCATCTTAGAGAGTGCATTTAGTATCAGTCTAGGGAGGGTATGGACTATATACTTTGTAATGGCAAATTTGAAGGCTATACAGGAGAGAACATGAAGTTTAACAGATCTGCAAATGAGCTATATTCTCATGGTTTAAGTTGGTGCTGGCATTAGTGATAAGCTTGATCCAATGCTGGGTATTATTTTGTAGCTCTTTAATAACTGAAGAATTTCTTGCAGATCCAGTTCTGAGGCACACTGAAACAAAGCCCTGACTATGCTGCAGGTGACCTGAATTTGAATGGCATCTCAGCTGCCTGTAGGTGCTGACACTGGAGGATGGAAGTGAGTAGTCACTGCCACATAGCCCATCCTAAGGGAAAGGAAGCAGTTCTGGCTCGCCACATGGGCAACACCTAGTGGGAGCATTAGGTGCTTTCCTTGTTGAGCTCTATCCTAGTGTGCCTGTCCTGGTTTGTACAACTTGCACACTATGCTGAGGTGAATTCACTATGCAGACACACATTTTCTGTCAGACAGCAGCTACAGAAATGCTGCTACAGGATAAAGTAGGTTGCCTTGAGGACCAGAGCGCAAGCCCACTCCCTACTGCCTGACTCTCATCATGGAGTGAAGGAGCTGAATGAGGATGCATTGGCAGGAACATATGGGTTTACAAGGCTCTCACCTTCCACACATTCACAGTGACCACTACCACATATTGGATGGACTGACTGGGTGCAGGTAGAAGAGTAGTTGGGCTTGGTTCTGATGGGAGGGAGTAGGAAAAATGTTTTGTGGTTATCGTTTGCTGATGTAGCAATTTTAAGTCTGTAATCAGTTCTGCAGGCTGTGCTCTTTCTCCAAAGTTCTCTGTTAACCCTTCTGAGGTTGATTACAGCACACTTGAGCTTTTGTTCTGTTCTTTAGGGCTAAAAGCTTTTTCCTTTTATTGTAGAGTTTGTCATAGCTGAGCTCTACCAAGGGGTATGTTTTTCAACTTGGTATTGAATTTCTGCTGAAAAGTAATACTAACCTCTAAAGAAAAGATGAGATACGAGTATAAACTTTGGGTATAGTGGCGATATCTGCTACAGGGTAACTGAGGAGTGGAGGAGTGGAGGAGTGATGAACTGTCTAAAGTCATCACTGAGCACAAGAAAACTGGCCTTGAAGTTTCTGAAAATGATTAGGTTGGTTGTTCAACTGAACTAGGACCGTAAAGTGTAAAAAATTACATAGTAATCTGATTTGACCAGTGAGGATATAACAATGGGCAAGGAATGGACAGCAGCTGTTTGTGAGGGCAAGACTGAGTATGACAGTGCCTCTGGTGGGGAAGTGTATAGTTTGATCAAAAGTCAAGGAAGCACTGAGCATAATTATTTCTATAGCTGAAGGTGTGGCAACAATAGGTGACTTCAATGCTAACGTGCAAGTCAAAGTACAAATGCAAAAATGGGCAGGAGTGGCCTTGGAGTATTTACTGAAGCAGGACGTAGATTAGTAGAACTCTGCCAAGATAATTCATTTATCAAAACAAGCACTTATTTTCAACTGCCTAAGAAACAGCTTTACTCAGGGTCAATACTGAAAATCAGGTTGATTATATACTTTGCAACCAGAGATGGAAGAGTTCTATATAGTCTGCAAAAAAAAAAAAAAGACCAAGAGTTGACTTTGGCTCAGACTATCCACCTTTTATTGCAAAGTTTAGAGGTCTAAGCCCAGGCTCAGGGGAGGGATGATTACATACAATGGAACAATAATAGTTCAATGTTTAAGGCTGTGTTCATGTCCATTTGGCACAGCTCATAGTTCAGCTGCCTCGGGACAACGAGATTGTGGTTCTGCTCCAAGGTGAGGCTAAGGTCTACTGACCCCGGCGCTGGTACTGTCCTGCCCGGTGTCTACTTAGAAATAAAAGAACCAAAGATACCATCAGAAAATAGAAGGGGGATATCTTTAGAAGTTTTGGCCAACATCTGTCTTCCCATAAAATTAATGCATTCATGCTCAAAGCTTTGTATGTGCGAGTAAAACGGTGCATATTAGTTACCAGTACACATTCAGCTACTTCACTAGCAGTCTTACCACTGTGTGTGGAAAGTGCTAAGTACTTGAGATAAAGCACTATGCTATATAAATATGTATTCTTCTAAGTGTACTATAAAAAACAGTTCCTTTTTTGTGGTGGCACAAACATTTTTTTCTGTCATGTTCTTGTAGTCAGACAGCACCATGCCTGCCAGTAATGGAAGCAATTATACTGGGTTATATGAAAGCATTAAAGTATGTGAATGGTACAGAGGCAATGTCATTGTTTAGGTAGAGGCTGAAATTCTTTTGCAATTAATGTCTTATTCCACCACTTTTAAATTTAATGTTACTGAAACTTAGAAGGTGTGTCCTAACAGTTGTAAATATATGTGAGTGTTATGCTGTCACTGTATAACCAAACACACAGCAGAAACCCTAATGTAATATGTTTTAAGGTGTGATGCAAACTTTGGACTACAGTCAAAAATGTTTTCTTTTTCTGTAAATAATGTTCCTCCAATTTGCTGAAGCTGCCTGCATGTAACAAAGAAAGACTTTTACTGTAAATAACTACTTCTGTTGGTGTTGCATGACATGTTTATGTTTATTCGCATCAGAAATATATTGCTCTTTCACAGTTATAAGGGATTGCTTTAATTCACAAACACTGAACCAAAAAAAGCAATATGACATTTCCATACAATACTTTAAGCTGATAAAGAATTTAAAAGGCATCAAAACTATGATGTTCCTTAGAGGTGTCACAGTGCCGCTGTTGTGTACTGATGGTTTCCAAAGTAACACTTTCTATAAATGTGATACTGAGCTAGCTTTAGCAAGTGTCCAGTTAACTGCCATGTAATGTTGCACTCTGTGTAGGCCTGACAGGGCACTGCATCTGGTAAAAATGAAAGTGCATTCTGCTGAGGTGCTGTCCTAAGCAAATAATTTTCACTGTATGAACAATAATACAGCTCAATTATATAAGGAAAAAAAGTTATGCAATCACCATAAGGTTTCATCTGTGCTGTCCATTTTCATTCTTCCTCAACTAATGGGTTCGGATCCGATCCTTGGATTCAACTCGGCCATTACACTAGCTCGTGACCTCCACAAAACTCTTGAGCTCCTTCCCTACACATAATGCACCAATCCCCAAAATCCCTGAGATATTGTTTGCTGCTTGACAGGAAGACTATTATAATATGCCATATCTGGAGATCAACACAAAGACAGTCATGTCTTTGAAGCCTATCACTCCTCTAGAACTCAGTCATTGAAAAGGTTGGGGGCTGGTGAGTGGGAGTTGAGGAAGAATGAAAATGGACAACACAGATGGAACGTTATGGTGAGTACATAACTTCTTTATCCAATGTCAATTTTCATTCATTCCTCAACTAATGGGACAGACTCCCCAGGTACCTAAAATTCTGGGTGGGCTCTAAGGAAAGATATTCCTAAGTACAGTTGAGCCAAAGGGTGCTCTTCCCCTCGACACCAGATCTACTTTGAAATGACTGATAAAATTATAAGGATTTGACCAAGTTGCAATCGCACATATATCGTCCATAGAAGCTCGAAATTGCCATGTGCTTTTAAAGGTTTTGGTAAGGGTTGATTCAACTTATTATAGACAAATGAAATGTAATCTGTCAACCATCTAGCTAGAGTTACCTTTGAAGGTAACTTAGAAGGTTATATCCCTCACATCAACTTCCATCCTCACAGGCAGAACTTGTTCACTGATTGGTCCCTAAGGCACATTTCTCTGAGTGTTACAGAGGACCTTGTGACCAAGTCATTAATGTGAAGTATGAAGGCAGCCACTGAAACAGTTACCTTTCGCCAAATTTAGTATGTGCAAAGGAGTTGATCTTTCTTTCTTATTTCTTTTGTTCTGTGTAAGTAGAAACATAATCGTGTACGGACTTCCAATAAATGCGGCATATATTCTCCTTTATTTGTAAATTTTGGAAAGAATACTGGCAAGTTAATGCATTGGTTGATGTTGGATTCTGACACCACCTTAGGAAGAAAGGAAGCACTGGTACGTAATGTGACCCTATCCTTATGAAAAATCAAATATGGAGGCTTAGAAGATAAAGCTTGAAGTTATGAAATCCTTCTAGCAGATATAATTGTAACTGGAAAGACAGGTTCATAGGTTGGTACTAGGTTATCGACCCTAGGGCCTATACAAGCCTAGCCATAACAATTCCCTGGCTATTTCTTCCCACAGTATTTACTTCCCTGGACCCCTGTCTAGCAGGTCAACTGACGTGATCCCCGGGGTAAATTTCGTATCTCCCATCCAACCATCAAGGTTCCTTTTGAAGAGGGCCAAAGAGGCGCTCTGCTTGACATGAATGGGCAGTCTATTCCAGAGTCTGGGGAGTCTCTTGGTTAGGAATCTATCCCTCCAGCATGTTTTGTTCATTGTGATGACAAGGTTTAGATCCCTGGAGCGTGTGTCTCTGAGGGATTGGGATTTCTTTAAGTGGATAGTTTTCCAGGTCAGGAATTTAAGATCACTTTCAGCTGCAGGTTCAAAGTGAGAATGAATTAAGGCTTGCAGTACGAATTTTAAATCCCACGGTGGAGTGAGGTCTTTATAAGGTGGTCTTAGCAGGAGAGTGCCTCTCAAAAAGGCTTTGCACAGCTTAGAGGAAGCCAGTGAAGAACTTTGAAATCCAATGTGAAAGTTAGAAATTACTGCAAGTTGGACTTTTATAGTGTATGAACTAGCATCTCCATTAAATAGACTCACCAAAAATCCCAGAACAGATTGAACTAGAGCTGAAAATTGACATCTGATCTGGCAATTTCAGCATATGAGTTGGTGTTGATGCAGCTGACTAACAAATATACCACAGGACAAATGATGGGCTGCTCAATAATGCATTCTAGAGCTGGCTTGTGGTACAGAAGCAGTGCATCAGCTCATGCTGCTGGTGGCTAACATTGTACAATACTTTCTATTAACTGTTCTGCATCTGTGAGGTTGATTATCTGAAAGCTCCCAAGCTCAGAAGGAGAATGGTCAGTGTTGATCACTGCTCCACTTGGCAAAGAAAGAAACCAGCCAGGAGGGGGCAGAAAAGATGAAGAAGCTTATGACCTGCTCTCTTGTCTCTCTTAGTACACTGACACCTCTTTTGGCTCACAGAAAACAACCTCACAATTGGACTGGTGCCACACGCCACTGCACATGTGGAAGGGCTTCAGGAAGAAATTGTTATCCCTGTCAAAGTTACGTTACCAATATCACCTCTATGCCACAGGCAGGACTACACATACTCTGGAAAAGGTTCAGAGGGTAAGGCGTTCACAGCAAGGCACCTAATAATGGAAGAGACCAGAAAATATCATGTTCAAAGCATCAGTGATGGGCAGACCCATGTTTTTAATAATGCATTCTCCAAATATGAACCACAATGAATCATCATTGTTTATGAAGAGGAAATATTGCAGCATTTTATGGGTACTACCATGAAATGCAAAACAAAAATATTCAAAGTCTTCCTAATGTGATATCTCTATACTCACACCACAAAGCTGGAATCCAAGAATGTCAAATGAAACACAAATTGTTGAGCAGAAACTTTATAAAATAACACACAATACAAAGCTTTCGGGCAAAAACCCTTCTTCAGTGTCAAACATAAAACATTAACCAAGCAACATGCTTTATACAAGAGCCCAAAGGTCATATGACTGCAGCCAAGGTCATATGACCAACACATTCAAAGTCTTCCTAATGTGATATCTCTATACTGACAGGGAAAGTGAACAAATGTCCCCATTCTCTGATGAAAGGCTGCATTTTGTCATAGAAGGTTATACCCTCACATCAACTTCCATCCTCACAGGCAGAACATGTTTAATGATTGGTCCTTGAGGTACATTTTTCTGCAAGTGTTACAGAGGACATTTTGACCAACTCATTAATCTGAAGTATGAAGACAGCCACTGAAACAGTTTTTCAGGCTTGATCCAACATAATAGGCACTAAAAAGTCCTTCACACCATCCAGTTGTACAGATTTGGTCTGTACCATGCTAGTGGTGGAAATTCAGAAATTTCACTTCAACAACAATATACAGTAAAGCATAAAAGAATGCTAATGAGCCTTCTTCTATAATGTACCGAGGAACTCTATTTACACAGTCTGATGCATTTCACAAAACAATGGTTTATGGTAGATAGCAAAACAGTACAACCCCAGTGGCTTAGGGGTTGTTCTATAAAATATTATTTCCATTTGTTAGCTGGCAGTTAGTGGTGCATCTTTGTGTCTTTCCTCAGCAGCTAGCCCTCAGCTGTTGCAGGAAAGTGTCCCAGCATGCCTTGTATACTGTCTGGTTATACTAAAAATAAGGGAAAATGGTGATCTAGTAGCGAATCACATCAAACATCTATGTAAGCAGCAAATAATCACTTTTGTATATCAACTTTATGTGGGGGGTCACCAGAGCAAATTAACTTGGTGCAAACGGTACTGTGAAAAGGGAAGGAGATGGGTAGGTACCCATGAACAATGTACAGTACTATGTTATTTTAAAGGAAAGGAGGGCTCACCTGGAAAACATTATATTACTAAAAAGTAGGGTGTTGGCCCTAAATAATGAGGACTACTATGAACAATACAAGGGAAAGAAGGCAGACCCCAGGCATACACATTACTACATACCCAGTATAAGGAAAAGGGGGGTGGGGGCATCATAGACAACACTGTCTGGATCTCTAAAGACTTAAAGTGATGGGGATGCAGATTTGTGTGACACAGCTGTTACACACCCTCGCTACATATTACAATCAAGAGGGCTGGTCAGGAGACAGACATAGAGCAGAGGATACTGGCAAAAAGGATCTATTTGTTTAATTATGACACAGCTAGCCAGTATGCTGTGATGAGGTCCACAGTGGATCTCAATCACATAGTGGAGGCTGCATTAAGCCACAAACTCTATTCTGAATCATAGCTAGAAAGGGTCAACATCCATGGCTGTGTTTCCAAATAAACTGTAAATAGGAGACGTTCTGATTCTATCATAGTCTAAATAACTGCTGAAATTGCAACTGCAATTTCTTTCAACTTGAGAAACAACTTTTTCCAAAGGAAAAATGAATATCTTTCCTTGTCAGCAAAGCAACAATAATGTTTGATCTATTCAGTATATGTCAGGCTACAGCTACCTCACAGCTCTTAGTTTTCTAGTCTGGATCCTAGCTAGGACCTCTTCTGTATGCACTCTGAATGTCCTCCCTGTGCTACCGGGGAGATTTTACTGGGGTCTCTGGTTTCAAACCACATCCCAAACACATGCTAATAGATGAAGCAGTGTAAGCCTTTTAAATTGTGTGTGTGTGTGTGTGTGTGTGTGTGTGTGTGTGTGTGTGTGTGTGTGTGTGTGTGTGTGTCTGTGTCTTGTGATGCATAGGCACCCTCCCAGAATTAGACCTCTTCTTTACATCTGATGAGTGTTAGTACAGATACCAGATTCCCAAGACCCAGAATAGGATAAGGTTGGAAAAGGAAAATGAATGAATAAATTATGTGTTTGTAAACTTCTGTATGAAGAACATTTTCCATAACTAGCCTACAGATACATTCATTTATATCCACACAAACACGCACACACACATCTAATTCAGTCTTAGATTTCCATGCAATAGTACAATTGTACCTCACAGGTTCATGGTAAACTTGTTCAGCACATAAATATTCTCCTCAGTAGGTACCACATCCTGGAGCAAACTACCCACCTCTCTCAGAAGCATCACAGACCAAAAGCCCTTTAGAAATGTTCTCTGTCACCTTCATCATAGAATACAACAGTTTCCAGCTCAATATGGTCCGTCATTCAGTCTCCAAACATTTTATTTCATTTTATTTTACATTTGTTAACCAGGGTTTGTCTGACTGAGCCGAAAAGGCACTTTTTCAGCAGAGGCCTGGGTAGAAAAGCTCCACACAGAAAAATTACAGATACATGTAGATATTTAGACATACAATGGTATGCAGCACATCAACAGTTACAGTGAAGAAAACAAGAAAATATTAATTTAAAAATAAAGGTAATTAATAGATTTGTGGTGTACAGCTGAAATTTGGAACATAGTTAGAATACATACATAGTACACAGGTACAGTGCATGCATTGTACATTAGCCAATGTTTGTGAGTAAGAGTGAATACTATTATCAAGTACTCTAGGTTTATTATGTGTACTTTATCCACTTTCACTAGCCTGGGGAGCAGTCATGGCACTGCCAACTTTGCTTGACATGTTGCCTAATGAGGTTTTTAAAGGTGGCTTTGGACGATGTGTTTTGTATGCTAGTGGGGAGAGAGTTCCCTTTTTTAGCCACTGAACGTCTATATAATGTGTCTCCAAAGCTATTGTAGCTGTTTGCTTGATGATCTAAGAGACCTTTTGGCTGAGTGATGTTGTACTAGGTTTTTGAGGGCATGACACTTATTGGGGAGGTAATAGATAGAATGACAGAGGCAAAACTGATTGTAGGTTAGGAGGTTGGGCAATTCAAGCCAGTGGAGCTGTCTCAAAGCAGTACAGTGATACTTTCTATATTAGCAATTTGCAGCAAAGCGTGCAATTCTGTTATAGCAGGCTTCCATTTCGTTTAGTTCAGTTTTGTTGAGATTAGTCAGAATGGGAGATGCATAGAGTAGGGTGGACAGAAGGTGGAAGCGAGCAATGGCTGATCTTGTGTTGCTGGTAAGAAACGGTTTGATACGGGAGAGTGATCCCAGTTTGGCATGTACTTTTTTAATAGTTAAGTTGAGATGACCATCAAATTTTAGGTGGGAGTCTACGGTTATTCCCAATAGCTTAGCCTGTGCCACTGGAGCGACTGGAGTAGCATTTGTGGAGTAGATAGTGAATTAACTGTTATCAGTGTTTTTGTTAGAACTGGTTATAATCATAAACTGAGTTTTCTTTGGATAGCAGATAAATTGGACTTTGGTAAGGTAGTTTTCAACGTCAGAGAATATTAGTTGAGTTGTTTGCAGGAGGGTGGGAATATTTTGTGCAGCACAGATTAAGGTAGTATCATCTGCATACTGAATGATAGATGCATGCTGTGTGGAGGTATGGAGGTTATTTGTGAATATTGTGAATAGTAGTGGTCCTAAGATAGAACCCTGTGGGACTCCTATAGTTATGGGTAGCTGAGGAGAGAGAGAATTTTCCCATTTCACAGCTTGGTACCTGTCAGTTAAGTAGCTCTGGAACCAGGTAAGAGTGGAATTTGATAGGTGATACTGGTTTAGTTTATTTAGCAGAATTTGGTGCAAGACTGTGTCAAATGGTTTGGACATATCCAAAAAAAGAGTTGACACCTGCAGACCTTCATTTTTGAGATGGTTTACTGTGTCTTTGAAGCAGAGGAGGACTGTAGTGGTACTAAGAGCAGGTCTGAAACCATGTTGAGTAGGTGACAGGATGTTGCTGTCTAGGAGATATTTTAGCACCTGGGTATGGATGAATTTTTCTAGGATTTTGGCCAGGGGTAGAGTATAGCAATGAGTCTGTAGTTATTAAGTTCACTGGAGGTCCCGCCTTTATGTATGAGTGTAACATAGGATATTTTCCAGAGTTTGGACACATAGTTTTCAACAATTGATCTGTTTATGAGAGTGGAGAATGGGATAGCAATAACATCTGTTGTGAGTTTCAAGAAATAGCTGGGGAGTAGGTCGGCTGCTGTTGATGAGGTTTTTAGTTTGGAGAGCATGCTTTTGATTGAAGTGGTGGAAACTGTTTTGAGGGTAAAGCTTGTATTAGTGTTATTTGTGTTGGGGGGATAATGAGGTTCGAACTGTCCTGTGATACTAAGGATGGAATTGAGTTCACAAAGTGGGAGTTGAATTGTGTTTCGATGAGAACTTTAGTGTCAGGGGTGGTTGGTTTGGGGGTAGCCTTTTGGGTGGGTTTTAGTAGCTGGTTTACATTTTTCCAAAATTTTTGGGGGTTGTGTTGGTATTTAGTTTGTAATGTCGTGTAGTATGATTTTTTTGTCCAGCCTAATGCATTTTTTTGCACAGTTGCGCAGTTCTTGGTACTTAGCCAGGCATTGTGTTTCTTTGGTTTTTTGATTGTAAAGCCAGGCAGTGTCTCTGGACTTGAGGATTTGTTTGGTGTCTTTACTGAGCCAGGGGTTTGTAGAGGTTTTAACCCTGATTTTGCGCAAAGGAGCGACAGTGACTAGGTGTTATAGAAATGTTTTGTTGAAATACGCTATAGCCTGGTCAAGTGAGAGGGTTTTTTTTTGGGGGGGGGGTCCAGTCACAGTTACAGAGTAAAGTATTGAGGACCTCAGGAAAGAAATTTTTTGTGTTTCTAGTGGATTTATAGTTAGTGGTTTTGCATATGCGTGTTCTACTACGTATAAGGTATATTATGTTGTACATAGTACAGTTTCACCAAAATCTTTATCCTGTCTTACAGATATCTAACTTCTCTCATGAGCCTTCTCACAGGTCTGTACCTGTCTTATGCCTGTCACCCACAACCCTAAACAACTTTTTCATACTGTCTGAAATCACAGTCTCGTTTGGGTTAATGATTACACCGCTGTATGCTAGGACCGTAAAAGATAAGAGTTTATCTTGATCCCAGTGAAATAAATACAAAAAAAAAAAAAGACAATTAGTTGTAAAAAGAACAACTGTGTAAATAAACTTACCATAACAGTTGATGTTCAAAAGATCACGACTGCTTGGGTTATACCTGCATAGGATATAACAGATGGCCATTTTCCAAAGCTTCAGTGCACATTCTACGCACCTAAACTGTCATTCAGCTTGAGCCGAGCTGACTAGAATGACAGGTTTGGGTGCCAGGCCCTTCACAGCTTTCATACCAACAGAGATAGGAAGGTCAAGCCCTGACAGGATAATGGTAGAAACAAAAAAAAATAAGTGTCCATACCCTGGTATTAACAATACATCAACAAAACAAGGGGGGTGGCTATTGCAGCAGTGATCATTTAAACATTTACTGTTATGGTGAGTTTACTTACACAACTGTACTATGTTCATTATACTGATCACTGCTGCAATAGCCTTAGCTATATGGGTAGACTACCATAGCTTAATACATTTCTGAGGTGGAAAGGGAAGAGTCAAAGAGCCTGTGGAGAATGGTCATAGCAAAGCCTGATCTAGACCTAGAGAAGGAATCACGTTTATAGTGCATTGTGAAAGTATGTACAGAAGACCAAGCTGCAGCTTCTAGAATTCAACCCTTTCCAAAACGCCATAGATGAAGCCAAGGCCCTGGTAGAGTGAGCTGTGACGATGCCCGGAACACTTTTGTTATGGTGAGTATAATAAAAGGTAATAGATAACCGTTTATAACTAGTCTGTTTTGAGAAAGATTGTCCCTTCTTCTTAACTTTACATGAAATGAACAGTTGATCCAAAGATCTGAAAGATTTAGTTCTCTCAAGATGGTATGAGTTTTCTGTGGATATCCAAGGTATGGAGCATCCTTTCTCCCTCATTTTTAGGTTCATGGAAGAAAACAGGGAGATAGTTTGGCTTAAAATAAATTCAGATCCCACTTTAGGCATGAAAGAAGGATTTGTTCTCAAAGAAACACTGTCTCTGTGGAAAATGAGAGAGCTGACATACCATAAGAGCTTCCAACTCAGATACCCTTCTTGCAGATGTCAGACCAACTAATAAAACCATTTTCCATGTTAAGAACTTCAAGTTTGCTATATTATCTGGTTCAAATAGTTTCATAGTTTAGTACTAGGCTATCTGCCCTGGGGCATTTATAAGCCTAGCCATAGTGATGTGGCTTTCGCCACCCCATGTAATGGTACAAAAGTGTACAGAGTAGATTTAGAATACTGTGCCTCTGTCTAGTAGTGACACAGTGAAGACCCCCTTACATAATAGAATTACTTTACTGTGCCTCTGTCTAGTAGTGACACAGAGATGACCCCTGGGGTAAACCTACGATCTCCCATCCACTCGTCAAGATTTCTCTTGAAGAGAGTCAGTGAGGGGCTCTGCCTAACATGAACTGGGATTCTGTTCCAGAGTATGGGAAGCCTCTGAGTTATGAATCTGTCCCTCCAGCATGTCCTATTCATATTTGTGCTGAGGTTTAAATCTTTAGCTCTCGTGGTTCTGATGGATTTGGATTTTTTGAGGTGGAGCATGTCCATCAATTCCTGATTGGACATGGCCTTGTACGTCAGGCACATATCACCTCTGAGCAGGCGGTATGCTACTGACTAGAGTTGGAGTTTCTTTAGTCTGGCAGCATATGACATATGTTGGAGACCCTTGATCCTCTTGGTGAGGTACTTCTGGGGTCTCTCTAGCTGTTGCAAGTGCCGGGTGAGGTACATACCAAATGGGGCATTGTACTCAATCATGGGCCTGATAAGGGAGTAGTATAGGGGTACAATGACCTCCTTTGATCTGGATGTGAATCATTTCATGATAAGGTGGGCAAGGTAGAAAGTCTTTCTAACCACTTTGGCAACGTGGGTGTCAAATGAGAGGTCACTATCGACTTGGGTCCCCAGGTCTCTGATTACTTTTTCCTTACTCAGTGGGTTACTGTCTATGTGATAATTTGTGGGTACTTTGTTTTTCCCAAAGGGGATGACTATACATTTTTTGGCATTTAGTTTAAGGCCATGACTCCGGCACCAGTTGTCCGTTTCAGTGAGGCCTTTCTGTAGGATGTGTGTGTCAGCTGGTGTATCGACTATGGCGCCTAGTTTGTAGTCATCTGCGAACTTTGTCAGCCACAACCCTCCCATGTTTGCTTTCACATCTGAGAAATAAATGCCAAACAAGAGGGGTCCCAGGACAGAGCCCTGTGGGACACCACTTGTGACTGGCTTTGAGTCTGACATGGCTCCAGCGATTTTGACTTTGGAGCAAGTGTTTCCCTCTCTAACATAAAACTAAAATCCCAAGGAGGAGCTACAGGTTTTCTTGGAGGCCTCTTATGCAAAATACCTCTCAAAAACTTTTTGACATGAAACTGCATTGAAAGAGGAGGATCCACTGGCAGGCATGCAATTCCAGTCATTCAATGCACTGAAAGGGGAGGATCCATGGGCAGGCATGCAATGCAATGAAAGAGGAGGAGGATACATGGGCAGGCATGCTGAAATCTCCAATAAATGAACATTAATGGAGGAATAAGAAAGGGCACAGGATAGTAACTTATATGAATATCGTAAAACCAGAGAACAATTAGCCCTGAATGGGTGTGGTTATGTTGCTGGCACCAACTAGAAAATCTTTTCCATTTACTAATATATGATTTTCTAGTAGTACGCCTTCTTGCTTCCATTAGTATCTGCTGCACATCCTTAGTAAACAGGCGCCTAACTGAATTAAGATCCTATCATCCAGGAAGTCAAATCAAGTTGATTGGGCTAGGGGTGTATCAACACACCTGTTCTTGTGTGAGTAAATCCAGTCTGTGAGAAAGCTTGCAGCAATTGCCTCTGGCCATTTCAAAAAGAATGGAGAACCACAGTTGAGTGGGCCAGAAGGGAGGAATTCCTTACGAATCTTCAGAAGTACCATGGGTATCAGTGGAAAAGGTGGAAAGGCATAGAAGAACATTCCTGTCCAAGAAAAAGAAAATACATCTGTCATCCAGGCCTACTTGCATGGAGTCCTGGAGCAGAATCTTGCCAGCTGTTGGTTCAGAGAGATATCTTGAGGAACTCTTCACAGATGGATCAGATCTTGGAAGACTCCTGATCTAGTTTACATTCATGAGGGTCTGCCCTTGTCTTGCTCAGCTTGTCTACCAGACAGTTTTGCTCTGATGGAATGTAGGATGCATGTAGAGTGACATTGTGCTGTGAAGCTATATCTCAAGCTAACACAGCTAGTCTATAAAGGGGGTATGACCTAGTTCACCCTTGCTTAGTGGTGTACCACACGTAACAACCTGAAGAGATCCCAAGGACCAAAGATGATTCAGAGAGTTGAGTGTCTTGATCAAATCAAGCATCTCTTTTATACTTATGTGCTTCTGTCTGTTCTTGGTGTGCCATACACCTTGCACTTTTACCCCTCCTGAAACTGCTTCCCAGCAATTTCCAAGGCATTTGTGGTGACTGACTGCTTTGGAACAGGGAAGAAGAAGGGGTGACCCAGATTTAAGGATATTTGCTGTTTCTACCAAGTGATTTCTCTTCTGAAAAGCCCAGCACTGGGATTTGAAAAGACAAAGGATGTTGGTGCTAGGACCAAAAGAGACTTCAGATACCACTGTATCTTTCTCATGTGGATTCTTGCATTTGGATCATAGATGCCACGAGACCTACAATTCTGAGTTATTACCTCGCAGTGACCCAAGTCTGAGTAGAAAACCTTAGAAATAGATCCAGATAAAGATCAATTTTTTCCTGTTAAAGAAACTCTCTTTGAACTATGGTATCTAGCTGACACTCCAGGAGCACAATCCTGTGTGATGGAATCAATAAAGACTTTTGAATGTTTTTTTGAATCTCGGCCTGTTAGAGATCTCTCACCCAAGTGAGAAATTGCTGAGAGTTTGAAAATCCTTTGCAAAGATAAGCAAGTTGTCTAAATATAGAAAAATATGGATATGATGTAGCCTGTAATGAGCTATAACTGAAGCGAGACACTTTGTGAGCACTCTTGGTGCAGTGGATGGTTCAAATAATAAGGCAGAGAACTGATAATTTGATCCAGTCACACAAAACTTAAAAAAAACATTTGAAGTCTGGATGAATAGTGATGTGATGTGATAAACATCTTCTAAATTTAAGGTTACCAGGAAACTTGAATGAGGAAGAAGATGTAACAGGCTGTGAAGGGTCAGCATTTTGAATTATGGAGCTACAACAAACAGGTTTAGGAAAGAAAGATCCAGAACTGGTCTCAAAGCATTTTCTTTCTTTGGCATGAAAACATCCTTAAATAAAAACCTTTCCCCACCTCGGAAGGAGGATCTGGTGCTATCATTCCCTGAGACAGCATATGATGAAGGAGAGCTAGAAATAAGAGTCTGATCTGGTGGATGAGGAATTATCTCCTGCACCCTGGAAAGGAGGAATTTCCTGCCACTGCCAGCTGTAACCTTGATAATGTTCTTCAGAACCCATGTGTTTGAAACTCTCTGTTGCCAAAGAGAAAAGTGGAGATTTAGACTTATTTGAAGGGAGATGGGGCTGTCAGGGTGGGGGTGGGGGGGGGGCAATGTCCCTTAAATAGTCATTCTGACTTATTGGACTGTCCTTGGTTTTGGGAAAGTTCATCATTTTGGAACCCCCTTGACATTTCTTCATAAATATTTGTTTACCTGCATTTTGTTGAGGCAGTTTATTTTGGTTTTGTTTTTTGCCAAAATTAGTTGAGGGGCTGGAGAATCCCTCTGAAAATTTGAAAAAGGAGGTCTGAAAAATCTTAGCAGATTCCCTGAATACACTTACCCCTTTCATCACACTTTTTGATCACCTCTGCAGCACAGGGGTGAAAAACTAAATCTCTATACAAAGAATTTACAATCTCATTTTCATCACCATCTGGGAGATTCTGAGAACGCAGCCAGACAAACCTCCTCAAAACAGTACCAGTGGCCATAGCCCTGGAAGAGGTATCAACTGAGCGATATGGACATTGTAAATAATGATTAATGACTTGTACAGTTAAAGAAAAAAATTAAAACAGATTTTTCACACAAGAGGAAACTAAAGACAAAATATTCCTTATACTTTCTTAACTAGTCAGAACAAGCTAACATATGAGCATGACAATTCAAAATTCTGAAAATAAAAGTTGCAAAAGCATACACTTTTCCCCCGCACATATAAAACTTCTTACCATCTTTATCAAAAAGAGTAGGATTGGAATCAATTAAATGTTTAGCAGCAGTAAGATAAACTTAAGCTATACCTGCTTGGTCAGGTTTGGAAACAGCATATAAAAACTTAAAACGGATGATGAACTTTAAATATCCTATCTGCCTTTTCAGGAGCGGCTGACTGGCTATTAGGAAAACAAACAAACAAACAAACAAACAAACACACACACAGTCTAAAGCTGACAGAACTGGAGGAATGGGTGATGGTTGTGGAAATTCATTCTGTAACAGTTCATAGTATTTTCTGAAGGACTGAGAAACTTCAGTGTTATTCCAATGAAAACACCGGCACAGTCTGGAAATAGTCTCAGAAGAACAGAAACCCCTACTGGGGAAATCAGAAACTGAGTTCGCTCCTGAGTGTGAATCAGAAATCTGAGGAGAAAACCCTGTTTTCAGTGCCTTCATCTTCCAGTCCAGATTCAGAATCTTAAATCTCTTTAGGAAAAGAGGTATCTCTCTTTCTTTTACCAGAAACTTCTTTATAAGAAGGATAAATAGCCTGAATTAAACCCTGACCCAGAACCAATAAATTACTCCTAAGGAAATTTGAGGAGGATGAGTAGCTACATGTTTAGTGTTCTATTTCATTTTGACAGGGAAAAATGGGGCCAATAGTATTATTAATGGCAGCAGCAGCTTGATCAGGGATGGGCACAACATTCTGACAAAATGGGGAAGCCTTCCTTTTTCCCACTGCCAGAACAGACAACAGTAGCTCAGCCGGGTTCAGGCACCTAGGCAGCGAGACATCTCCCTGTGGTACATTTGGCTGGGGACACATGGCTGAAGTGACATTCAGCTGCAGAGAAATATGGCTGTTTGCAAATTCCCTGTGGGGAAAGAGAAGCACACACTGCCATGCCCACAGCTTTACTGACTGAGTGCATGGAGGTAGATGAAGTAATGAGTGTTGTGCTCAGTGTACAGAACATACTTATGTAACTACAACATGTAGAAGTGTGCTATAGCATGAAGGAAATCCTACATGCTGCTGTAGTCACATTTATGCTCCAGTATGCATTTTAGGTAATGTTCCCTAGACACTGTGAAGGGGGTAGTGGTCCACACACCAATTATAAAGGCACTGCCCATTGTGCACTACATTTTTACTGCCACTGACATGCCCTGCGGCCAGCTTGCTGCTGATGCCTGCGGTCTCATATTCCCTTGGGGACCATGGACATTGTTTTCCCCCTGTGCATTTGGTTATTGAAGTTGTGGGCATGGCAACACATTATTTTCTTTTCCAACAGAGAATTTGCAAACAGCCACATTTCTCTGCAGCTAACTGTCCCTTCAGCCATGTGTCCCCATTCAAATGTACCACAAGGAAATGTCTCGCTGCCTAGGTGCCTGAACACAGCTCAGCCTCTGAGGATGGGGCTAACCCCTGGTCAATAGTGGCTGAAGGTGCTACACCAGAAGGATCTGAGGTAAAAAGTGAGTGTTCTGAAGAATAATACATGGCCATAGCAGAGTCACCTACCTATGGATGAGGCAAATTGCTAGCCTGCTATGGTGGTAAAGGCTGTTTTTGCCTGACTTTTTATTTTTTTGGCTGGAAGAAGGACTGACTGTTGGACCAGCAGTCTGTTCCATGGTCAAGCCAAAAAATGCTGTTTCCCAGGGAAAATAGGCAGCAAAAGCCATTAAAACTTAAAAGTCTTTAAATGTCACTTTTTTACATACAAATACAGTAAAAAGACTTTAAACTCTTTACCAGATCCAAAAAGTAAAATAAACCCAATTTTCCATAGATAAATGATTTTCAATGACTTTAAACAACTGAGAGGTAAATAGAGCGCTCTCGGTAAAAAGTACAATACAGTCTCATGAAAGTCTGTTAAAATGAAAACGCTTAGCTTTAAAATAACTTTCCTGAACAGGAAAACATTAATAAACAAACTTTTTTTTTTTCAATGAAATGTTTTTCCCCAAAAGAAACTTCTCTGTCCAGCAAAGAGATAGCACAAGCCAACCAATGATCCTCTTAACTTCAGAGAAGCATACTCTTTAGCAGCAGGAAACCTCTGAAGGGCTTGGCACCCAAACCTATCTTTTTAGTCATCTCAGCTTGAGCTGACTAATGATTCGGCACATGGAAGATCCCCTGAATCTTTGGAAGTTGGATGGCTGTTATATTCTATGCAGGATATAACCCATACAGCTAAGGCTATTTGCAGCAATGATCAACATAACAATTTACTAAGCTGAAATAGGCCACAATAACAATAAACAGAACTATGCAAACAACTACTACTTTAATCTCTGTTATAATAAACCTAATGAAAGACATAAATATATTTGCAACTTCAGTTTTCTATGAACTCCTCACTCTGTGCAACACTGCCAGCTTGTGAACACCTAGACCATATTGTATACTAAATTGTTCATATTTACCTTCACTAACCTTCAGCCTAGGTTCAAAGCACAAAAGGTCTTGATTCACCAACCCACTCACTTGCTTACTAAACATACACAACAAAATATGTTTTAATACAGTTTTCAGAACACACATCCTCAAAGACAGCCAGGAACAAATCTGTTGGGCCTCATGCAGAATTCATTTTTGCACTGTAATCAGTATAAGCATTTTTGGCACACAATCTTGCAAAGTTCTTATTTTCACAAACCTTCATCCACTTCTTGCAAGGTCTTTCAAACACCCTGTATCACTTAGTGTACAATAAAAAGTGAGTGACTCAGAGAAGAAACAGAGAGAAATACAAAACAGTCTCTTTCCCACTGCACTGATGTACTGTGCAAGAGTGCGGACATAGGTGCCAAAAGTAATACGGAGTGCAGGAGGCAGAAAACCAAGTGTCATCATACAACGAAATTATTTAGAAAGGTAAGCAATTTTTTTCTTAAATAATGTCATTGTACAATAGCAATAATCCACTCCTGGAAGTGTGTATCACTTGATTTACTTATGGTTGCCTTTGTATTACCATTCAATTTTCACCCTCGTGATCAAACCATGCCAGAGATTTCTGTCAGTCAGAATGCCAGACATTAGAGTTTCATAATCCTGTAATACATGCATCTAGGTATGGATCACTGCTAAAATATATAAAGCAGATTTCTGAAGTTCAGCTCAAAGATGTCAATGTCACTGAAGGGAACTTTTATCTGGTTTTAAAAATAACGTTCTCAAACCATTTTATCTGCTGAAGCTACCCAAAGAGTTAATGTTGCACAGACTGACACACATGCCCACAAAACAGAACTGTAATATATTTTGAACAGCTATGCTCTCTCTTACACGCTTCTACTTTAGTGTACTAAAGTGTTAAATGTATAAATACAAATCCAGCTTCTGATTCTACCTCTAATAAGCCACCCAAAACGTTAGCAGGGCTTTAAATCTAAACAAAAATTAGTAATATCATGAAATAAAATTTATTATAAGCAGTACAGTCATGACTGGGATAACACAGTTCCTCTGTTATGAGATTGTTCACCTTTATTCATCTGCAGTTTTGTGCTGTTTGGTTTTGAAAACCTCTGATTAATGTTTTCCACTTGAACAGGTGGTACCTAACAGTAACATTACAGAGTGCGTGAATAAGTTAGTGTGTGTGTGTGTGTGTGTGTGTGATGCCTCTCCCCTCCTCTCTCTCGCTCACAAACGCATTCTCCCCTAGAGCAATCTTGGCTAAATGAGTCATAAAAAAAAACAAAACCCCTCTTAGATTTCTACGCAGGTACTGACCTTTATCAATCAAACCATATTAATTTGAAAGTTTCAGTAGCAAAACCCATTTACACAGGTGCATTCTTTATGCCAGTTCACATCTGGCTTCCCGGAATAATCATCCCCCACCCATTATGCATTAAGTGTTTATGAGCACTGCTGTCTTTTTGTTACTGCACAATGAAGTACATAGGTCTGCAGTCTTAAGTAATATGCTGCAATAGGTTGTATTTACTATGGGTTATGGCATAATAAAACACAGTGAGAAAACAATTAAATGTAATACAATAAAATTCAACATTATATGTATGTACAATAAACCAGTGCAACCTACATACATATGTATTTTATTTCAGTTAATGTTGAATGGTAGCAGCTATGGGTAGCACTGGTATCTCATACCAAGTGAAGCCCCTGTTTGATTCTCAGATGAGGTAATCATCTTTTCAGAGTCTGATTCTCAGATGGGGTAATAATCTTTTCAGGGTCTGCATGACTTGTCTCTGTTTATGTGAGTTTCCGTTGGGGACTCCAGTCTTCTTTCACAAGTCAAAAACATACTAGCAGACTGACTGGCAGTGCTATATTATCCTTAGTTAGGGGTGAGTGTGTGTGTGTGTACTCTCTGAGGGACTGGTGTCCCATCCACTGTAAGTTCCTGCCTTGTGACTGTGTTTGCTGGGTCAGGCCCTGACTTCCATAACTCTGCATTACATAAAAAATAGGCAAATAAAAACTTGTGGGATGGATGGATGCTATCTACAGATGCAAATCACTGTAAGCTTAATTCATGTAAATAGCTGCTTTATATTACAGACAGCTCCAACAAGAACAAAGACATTTTTCATGCATTTTATACAAATGTAGGCAAAATGCACTTTTTTTCTTCACCCAATTAGCATTCAGTACAGTTAGGATATTGCTTCTTTGCTGTATAATTAAAGTAAGATCACTGGTGAGCAGCCTAGTTCTATGTTTCTGCCCACTTGCAATTTGAATGTTCCCATTGTGTTATTGTCCTACACTTCCTCTGCTATGCTGCTCCAGTATAGTTCCACTTTCTGCAAGAATATACAGCCTGTCACTGCGCAGGATTAAGGCTATGAGCTGTTAATGACTTGCTTCATGTAGTCCAGGGTTTGACTGTCTCAGTCTACATTTGCCTGTAGTGCAGCTCTGAGGAAGCAGTTTAACCAGATATTACTTATGAGTAATCGGATACCAGTTAGAAAACTCTTTCTGGCCTTCCAGATACTGAAAAACAAATTCACTGAAAGTGGCTTCCACCAAACTCGGAGTTTGCTCTTTTCTCCACTATTGGGCAACCATGAAGTTTTACATATGTCAGGACACACTGAGGTCTCTGCAAAAATAAATAAATGCATACATACAGAAAAATTCTTTCTGGTTCACTGAAACTGACTTTCAGCAAATTTGTTTCCTGGTACTGGAACTCTCAAACATTCTTTGAAGACTATCATCAACCCCAACTATAAATCTATATGTACTCACTCTTTATGGTCCTCCCTGTGAGGTCTACACCTATGATCCTCATCTTTGTACAGTAGAGTTGATTATTTGAACTAACTGGGACCTAGGGTAGTTCGGATAATCAAACATACATTGAACTGGATAAAAAACTTCTAAAATCTTGTTTTTTCCACACTCAGTGAATACTCTTTTCAACCATTCAGCAAGTCCAGTGGACAATAAGGAATATTTTTCACAGACAAGTGGGCTACAAGTTCAAAAAACACGCACAAGTTAATCTGTATAATGTTTATATATTCAGACTTTATGATTTTTCCTACCCGAAATTTTTAAAAGGCTGGATTCGGATAACTGATGTTTTGGATAATCAACATTTGGATAATTGACTCTTTACTGTACTTGTCATATTCAGGAAAAATTAGGCCCACCCACTGGCTCTTTTCTCCAGTGAGTATGTACTCTAAAGTTAACCGTTATCTTTTTGAGGTGTGCCCATTATATGACCATGGAAGGATACCTAGTTTCCACTCTGAGTTACACTTAATAAGATTCCTCTTATTCCTATTGAGGTTGGGTAAGTTAAAGTTCTCTCTTCTCTCCTCACAACTTGACTATGTTTATTCACACAGAAGTACAAGGACTGAGTGCAGGTGGACTCTGGTCTGTAACTGCAGTACAGGCCTGACAAATGACATGAATGCATACCTTTCAACCTCTTAGCACAATACATTTGGACAAAGCCAAAAATTATGCAGGGACAGCAGCCTAAAAGCAGGACAGTTTTTAAACAATGCTCTTATAAACATAGAAAGTTGCTACTGTAACAGACTTTGCATTAGCATGCATTTTCTGAAGGATAAGAAAAGAGTTTTTTGAAGGATAAGATAAGTCTGAAACTCAAACATCAGTCATTATTTAATGACTTCAATCTTCAATGATTTGCCAGAAAACCACAAAGTCCGATGCTGTCTTTTTTGTCAAATTCAACAAATGGGATATCGGATCTGACCACATTGTTTTTTTTTCAATATCTTGGATTCAGGGCTCTGACTCATCCCCTACCCATAATTCCCTATGGTGCCCAGATTACCTTGGATCTTGTTTGGAGCTTAATCCTTAAAAACAAGTGATTGGAGGCCTCTGCAGTAGTACTGGAGAAATGACCATTTTTTACTACTCTTCTTGGAAAAAAATTCCCTGTATTATCTCTGCCTTCTGTTTCTTACTTCAGAACTATTTTCTGATTCCAAAAAAAAATGGGCAAATGCAGATAAAACAAAACAAATGAACCTCAATGCACTGCATAAAAAGCAAGCCAGCAAGTCAAAACTATTTTCTGATTTCTGTTTAAGGAACATTTTTCCCAACTTGCCTTCCCTAACCTTATAAAAAAAATTCTTACTTTCCTACTTTCTGTTTGCTACATGTTTTTAGTATTACTCATTACCTAGTTGTTGTTGTTGTTTATCTTACGGCTTTTTCCCGGTAAGGGGTCGCCACAGCGGAACTCCGGTCCGCTAATGATTGGCAGTAGATTTTTACGAAACGCCGAGGTGCCAGCTCGACGCCCAACCTTTAACGAAGGCACGCCCATTTACGCACGCATGTCTTTTGAACACTACCCAACCGCGTGGAGGACATGCAGACTCCACACAGAAGGCACTCCCAAGCCAAGCCGAGGATTGAACGGGAGAACCTCTTGCTGTGAGGTAATAACGTTACCGCTGTTACCTAGTTAAGGTTCCTAATTTCTTACTTTTTTCCTGATAGACATCCTAGAAAACAATTAACTGCACTATCAAGGTCTCTGGTTTCAGGAAGTGCTCAGCTTGCAGGCAAAAGACCCTACTACAAGACCCTCATTCCCTGTGTGTATACTGTGTGGAAGTACCTCACTTGGACATGGACTGTGAAGCTTGCACTGTAAGTCCACTGAGACAAATAAGTTTTGAAGAGCCTTTTTCAAGTGGGAGTATCAGGTACTTCTGCTCCAGAGATGTCCTTTCCTTCTTCATCTAAAAAGTCAAAGAAATCTAAAGTCCTTATGGAGAAGGGGAATGAAAAAGGAAAGATACCTAGCAAGGAAAAGGAAAGGAAACAAGAATAGAGGACTGAAAAACCTAGGAAAGGTTTTCTGAAACCATTTCAATGGCACCCAAGACACAGGCATTTCGATCCAGACATTCATCAGATCCTCTTACCATCTCCTCCTCTGTGTTTTTCCCAGCAGCCGGTTAGTCCCAGGCTACACTCTCCTTTCTTACAAGAGAAGCATTAGTGTCCATCTTGGCCACAATCAGTGGCTTCATTCTTCAGAGCCTTACATTCACCTAGGAGTCTGTAAAAGTTGATGCTGATAGGACAATGCAGAAGTTTCTCTGAACACAGATTCTGTTGAGGGTCCTTCTTGGCGCTGACTCCTTTGGTGGTGCAAGGAATAGTCCTTACTGCCCCACCACTGATCTCTCCTGTTCTGGTCCAACATTTGGATCTGAAGCCCAAAGACCCTAGTCTTCCCCATAGAGCACACACTTCTGGATTGTAAGCATTTGATATGGAGTGTTTCCCTCACTCTCTTGACTCCAGCCTTGTCAGATCATGATAAGTTGCGAAGGCAAAGCATTAGCCTTGAGGGTCTGGGTCCACTTTGAAGTTTTCTAAAAGAAAGACAGAAACCTTTCCAACACTCCTGAATGTTTCCCAATTGTTGCACTCCTCAAAAGCTGGCAGGCCATCAGTCAAGATTCCTGGGTACAGAGGATAATCATTAGGGCTAAGTTATTCATTCAGAAAAAGAAGAGAAATACTGATGCTCCACCCAGTCAGATGGAATTAGCAGCAGCAGAAGTAAAAAGCTGCTAGAAAAAGAGCATCGCCAAGCAGATCACCCCAGATTAACCAGGATCCCTAGTCTACTCAAGGTACTTTTTAATTCCAAAAAAAAAGGGGGTCCTAAGCCATCTCAACCAGTTTGTAAAACAGACAAAATTCCAGATAGTCATAGTTCAGTCCATTCTAGCTCTGAAGGATGACTGGATGTGTTTCACAGATCTCCAGGATGCATACTACCACATCAAGATAACAAAGCAGTCCAGGAGATTTCTCCATTTTCATCATTACCCAATCATTTTCAGTTCTGAGCACTACCCTTTGGCCTCACCATAGCCTTAAGGTGATTCACCAAATGAATGGTAGTGGTAGCAGAGTATCTCGAGCTACAAGCATTCTAGGTGTATCCTTATTTGGATGACTGGCTCCTTGCTGCACATACCAATGATCTACTAATTCAGTGCAGGGATTTCTTGCTCCATCTAGCTCCATAGTTGGGGCTTACTATCAATCTTGCCAGCAGTCCGTTGACACCAACGCAGATGACAGAGTTTATTAGATGCCACTTAGAAACAATTTCTCAAATAGCCATGCTCCCACATTGACAGAATAAGCTAGGATTTTACGAGCAGGGCAATGGAAGAATTTGCATTCCCTGACACAATAATAGGCTGTGGTGGTGAAGCGATTAGCATTGTTGCCTCACAGCAAGAGGTTCTCAGGTTCAATTCTCAGCTGGAGCACCTTCTGTGCAGAGTCTGCATGTCCACCCTGTGGTTGAATGAGTTTTAAAGACATGCAGGTAGGTGTGTGTGTATGTGTGCCTTCTGTGAAGGTTGTGCACCAGGCTGGCAACTCGACAAAGTAAAAATCTACTGCCAATCAATCTGCAGAGCAGTGATCCTCTGTGACGACCCCTAGCCGGGAAAAGCCAAAATACATTGCTTTTGCATTCCCTGATTCAATAAATAAGCTTAATTAGGAGGATATATCAGAGATTGGAGGCAAACATTAAACTGGGAGGGTTCCTCTCTAACAAGTTATGTCTGAACAGAGGAACTAAACAGGGGTGTCTTCTTTCCCCTTTGTTATTTACTTAATATTTAGAGGCACTTTCAAAGAAAATAAGGGACTCCAAAAATGAAGGATATAATTAGTATGGTAATTAAGAAAAGTTGTCTTTATTTACAGGTGATATTATTTTTACCTTATAAAACCAGAAAAGGATATTTTAGTGTTGAGACAGTCTCAGGTTTTTTCAGGATATAAAATTAATGAAGATAAAACAAAGGATATAGATGTAAACTATGTACCCACACATGAAGTGGTTCAGCATTGCCCATATTTATGGGGACATGACAAAAGGACATATTTAGGAGTATGGTCTAATAAGGATTATGTGATAACTTTACTATAAAGTTACACTTTATACACCTTGGTGCTGGCTTTTTGTTTTTGGATGACTGTTTCTTTAAGCCGTGCACTGCTGTACCTGCAGGAGATTTTTCTGGACTGATATCCATATCAAGATACAAGTAATGAAAATGTTTTTAGTCCCTTTAGTTTTATATACAAGTCAGGCATATTTTTATCAAGCAGAGGAGAAGTTGTGGATAATTAATAAAGATTTGAAGGAATTTAGCTGAGAGGGCAAGAGGGCAAGGGTCAAGTGAGATAAAATGACCCTTCCAATTGAACAAGGTGGTTTAGGGTTACCTGATTTGAAGGGATATTTTAGAGCTATGTTTAAGGCTATATAGATATATGTCTATAGCTATATGGGTCTACTTTACATGATCGAACTTTCAAATGTTCGACTTTCATATGGCCGAGACCATATGATCGAACATTTAAAAGTTCGAACATGTTAAAAAAAACAAATAAAACAAAAAAATAAACTACACATTCCTAGCAGGGGGGCCAAGCCCACATTCACCCCCACACCCCCTGCTATTTAAACATACCAACATTGTAGAAAAGGGAAATCTTCCTGTTCTGTGCTGTATGGAGATCTCCATTCAGACCGTTCAAAGTTTTAAAAGTTCGATCATATGGTCTCGACCATATGAAAATCGATCTTTTAAAAGTTCGATGATCTGAAGGGGACCCATATATGTATATGTGTGTGTGTGTGTGTGTACATATATATATATATATATATATATATATATATATATATATATTGATTCACTTTGAATCATCGAATGTTCAGAACATCGATGTTCTGATCATCGAGACCAGAACATTGAAAATTCAAAATAAACCATAAAAAAAAAAAAAAAAAAAAAAATCACAAACACTATGTTATGCAGTGGGGCTTCACCGCCTTGCACCCCCCCTGTGCCCCCCGCACCCCCCCTACTTTAATATTCCAACTCCGTGACCGCACTACAGTGGGCTAAGGGAAATATCCTGTTTACCGCTATTTGCGGTAGTGCTAAATGTGCTGCCCTGCATACACACCCAGCATTCCACAATCTCACTTACCCGGCACTTCTACTTTAAGCCTTCGATGTTCTGGTCTCGATGATCAGAACTTTGATGTTCTGAACATTCGATGATTTAAAGGGAACCCATATATATAAATATACACACACACATATATATAAAACATATATATATATATATATATATATATATATATATATATATATATATATATATATACACATACATATATATATATAAATAAAACACAAGCAGAAAGATATCATTCAAAGTGGAAAGGGATGCTGATGAAGCTGGGGAGGGGATTCAAGAAATAAGTAGAGGGTGGGATTTTGGATGCAGATCTTTAAAGTGAAAAAAAACAGCCATCCAAAATATTATATTCATAAAGTAGCAGAAAGTATTCTAAGAACTTATAAAAAAACACAGCCCAGCTATTCAGGACCCGAAACCAGCAGCAAAAATATTCCAATCGTGATGCAATTACTAGCGGTAGCCAGAAAATTGTATAAGCAAACAGTCTTTATTAAAACGAACCAAATAAACCAAGCGCTTTCACCCGCGTATTGTCGAGCTTTTTCAAGGAAAATCTTTGAACACCATTCTGCATCTCTTTAAATAGTTAATTCAAGTCACATGATTAAATTAATTAATTAATTTCCATTAGGTTTCACAAAGACTTCTCTCTTCAGCAAAATGTTGTACTTAGTTTAAAACTGTAGAATCTATATATCCAGGTTCACTATCGCATTCCTTTGAATATTCAATTGAATGCGCTCAACATACATAACTAATAAAAACTTATTAATATTGATCTTTTAAATACAAAATTTCATGATATAATACATTAAAATACATAAAAAACTACAAATCCTTTTTCATGAAAAAGTAATAAAAAAATATAAAAAAATAAACTCTACATTCATACAACCATTTTAATGATCTATTACTATTCGTATTAAATATGATAAATTTAATAAACTGATCTTTCTCAATATTATAAACGTGAATAAACAAAAAATCACGTCTAAAACCTTCACAAAAAATGAATATCAAGAATAGTAACTCAATTAAGTAATGTAAAATAAGATTAGCTCAAAAGTATTAACCCTTTCCCAAAAGGGTAAGTATGTGTATAAATATGAATTAAAATATGTTACAGTATGTCTTTTGAGGGAGAGATGACTAGAACTGTTATAATCTTGCTTTTCTTAATTTTAAAACACTCATGATGTTAATGGAGTCATTCAAACCGGGAGACTTTGTAGAGTTTAGTTTCAATTGCCAATATAACTCACGATACTCTAACGTTGTTTCCCAGTTACCACCTCTAATGTCTTGTGTGACTTGCTCTAATACTAAAAACTTCACGTTCATTTTTCCACACATTAGGGAGTGTTTATAAAAGGCATTACCCTCTTTCTGTTTCGTCACGTCATTGAAATGTTCATAAACTCTCCTCCTTATATGTCATTCAGTTTTTCCTATATAAAAACTGTCACAGGTTATACATATCCCTACATATACTACCCCCCTTGTGGCACAATTATAATATTTCCTAGCGGTAAAGTTGAATTTCCTGGAAGGGATACAAATCCATTCCTGATTGATCACAGCATGGCATTGTTTACAATTACCGCACGGGTAGGTGCCAACTCTCTTTTTGTTTTTATTACTCTCTAAATTATATTTCATTTCAAAAATCTCTTTCAAATTCTTCTTTCTTTTCCTAACAAAATGTGGTCTTTCTGAAATAAAAGTTTGATGAGTCAGATGACTGCAAACTGACAGCTATCACAGAATCTCCCCATGACACAAACATCTAACAAAGTCAAATGAATGGTGCCAAAGTCATGAATTAATACTCAGTACCAAGAAATGCATTATAGTGCCTTTTGGGAAAACAGCCACCCAGGCTAATTACTCCATCGATAAGACATCCGAAAGAGCTGACCCAGTAGTCAGGGATATATACAGACTGTAATCTGGCCTTTGTCCAACATGTGGCCAAGGTAGTAAGAACATCATTCTATGCCCAACTTATAAACAAAGGCATGGCATCCAAATCCAAAGAAGTCATAGTGCCACTTTATTTGGCCCTTATCAGGCCAATCATTAAGTATAATGCCCTTTCTGGCAGGTACCTGACCAAACACAAGCAATAGCTGGAACGCCCACAAAGGTTTCTTACCATGAAAACCCAGGGTACCTGGCTAAAGTATGCAACAGTTGGAACACCCACAAAGGTTCCTTACCATGAGAATACAGGGTATACACACATTGTCCTGTACAGACTGCCTTAAAGCTCTATCTCTATACCCAGTCTCCTACAGGTTACTGAAAGACAATCAGTGCCTGTCATACAACACATCCACAGATCCAATTCTGATGGATGTTTTGCACATCCACAAAATGAACAGCATCAGAACCACTAGATGCAAGGATTTAAAGTTTGCTTGTGACATAAACAGGACACATTGGTGAGACAGATATGTGTCTCAGAGGATCCCCATGCTCTGGAAAAGGCTCCCAATTCATGGGAAGCAGAGTCCATCCCTAACCCTATTTAAGCATAACCTTGACCAATAGATGGAAATCAGAAATTCACTCTGGGTCTCTGTGATAAACAGAGACAGACAGTAACTATGCAGAAACTATCATACTCCCCAATAACCTTTAGAAATTTCCCAACTAACATACATCCTTCATAGGTTCATAGGTAGGTACTAGACTATTGGCGCTAGGGCCTATATAAGCCTAGCCAAAAAATGTACCCTGGCTTTTGCCACCCAAGAAAATGATTTTCCTGTGCCCCTGTCGAGCAGAGCCACAGAAGTGATCCCTGGGATGAATTTCCTATTTCCCATCCAATCATCAAGATTTTTCTTGAAGAGTGCTAATGAGGAGCTCTGTTTGACATAGATAGGTAGTCTGTTCCAGAGTATGGGAAGTCTCTGGGACAGGAATCTATCCCTCCAGCATGTTCTGTTTTTTGTGGTGACAAGGTTTAGGTCCCTAGAGCATGTAGCTCGGAGGGATTGTGATTTCTTTAAGTGGAGCATGTCCAACAGCTCTGGGTTTGACATAGCTTTGTATGTTAGGCAGAGATCGTCCCTGAGTAGGCGATATGCGATGGAGTAAAGCTGTAGTTTTTTTGAGACGGTCAGCGTGGGGCATCTGTTTGAGGCCAGTAATCTTCTTTGTTAGGTATTTCTGTGGTCTTTCCAGTTGTTGTAGATGTCTTGTGAGGTACATACCAAAAGGGGCATTGTACTCTATAATGGGTCTAATGAGTGATGAGTAGAGGGGAACAATGACCCCTTTTTTTCTGGATGAGAATCCTTTTGTGATGAGATGAGCCACGTAGAAGGATTTCCTGACCACTGTGGCAATGTGATTATCAAAGGAAAGACTACTGTCCACCTGTGTCCCAAGGTCTCATCACATTTTCAGCATTAAGTTGACTACCAGCTATGTGGTAGTTCATGGGTACAGAGTTTTTACCAGAGGGGATGACAATACACTTTTTGGCATTGAGCTTCGGGCCATGGCTTTGACACCAGGAATCTGTCTCAGTGAAGCCCTTTTGCAGTATGTCCACATCGTTAAGAGTTTCGATTATGGCTCCTAGTTTGCAGACATCTGCAAACTTTGTTAGCCAAAGAATTCTGTGCTAGCCTGCACTTCAGAGAAGTAGATACCAAACAGGAGAGGACCCAGGACTGAACCCTGTGGTACTCCACTTGTCACTGGTCTGAAGTCGGATTTGGAATCCACTACTTTCACAGTGTGGGTTCTGTCCGTGAGCCAGTTGGCAACCCATCTTGTGACATAGGGATTTATACCTAGTTTAGTGAGCTTATCTATAATTCCAGAGTGAGGGATGGTGTCGAAAGCCTTGGCGAGATCTAGATAAGCTGTGTGAACCATTTTACCCTCATCTATGGCTTTGGTGACTGCTTCAAAGAAGTCAATCAGGTTTAGGAGACATGATCTGCCTTTTACAAATCCGAACTGGATAAGGTCCATAGTTTGGAGATTACCGATGTCTTTGTTTATGAGTTCCACAATGATACGTTCCATGGCCTTGCAGACCAGGCTCGTAAGGCTAATGGGGCGGTAGTTCCCGGGGTCCATCGTGGCTCCCCCTTTGTGGACTGGGATAACCGTCGCGGTGCACCATTCAGTCGGTACAAAGCCTGAGGTGAGGCTATGATTGAACATGGTACTTAGGTAGGGTGCCAGTTCATTCTGTAGTTCGCGTAGAACGCAGCATGGGATATTGTCAGGTCCCATGGATGCTGTGTTCTTGGCTTTGGAGAGTGTGTTTTTTACCTCTGCAGCTGTATTTATAGGAACTTTGCATTCTTCCGGTATAGAGATGGGCCCTCTAGGGGGTGAGAGGGGGGTAAAGTTAGCACTGAACCTATCTGCCAGGATGTTGGCAATATCAGTTGGTTCTGTATATTTAGTGCCATTGTGCTGCAACTCAGAGCAGATCTGAGTGTTCCCATTGAGATTCTTGACATAGCTATAGAATGCTTTGTGGTTGTCTTTAGAGTCAGTGGCAATTTTGTTTTCATAACTGTGCAGCTAGGCTTATAAAGGCTCTTGTGGTCATTAGCCTAGTATATACCTATGAATCAGGATGAAAGACCAACAAAAATAACAGCATGTTGTATTTTTAGCTCACATGAAGAATTGTGCAGTTTACAACAAACACGTGAAAACAGTGGCAACCATGGAGGTGATGTCTATAAGTAAACACAGTTATAGACTGACCTTATGTTTTGCAGACTTGAGTGGCATCTTTGGTTGCAGTTTTTAATTCACAGTTTCATTAATGTGCCAAAAAGCAGAGGGGATAAAGGCAAATACTCTGGAATAAGCCCAGTGCCTGTCAGATTGGTAAAAAATGAAATAAAAATAATAACAACTGTGTGTACAAAACAAAGAATGCTACCCAAAGTCATAATAGTCACACCTCCTACGGCTCAGACTTCCTCTCCAGTTCACAGTCCTAAGCTAATAAAAAAAAAAACATAACGTTAGTGGTTATCAAATACTGCGGAACACACTGAATAAAAGCCCAGCTGTGGAAGTCACTGTGGTATACTACCCGGCATGGACAATGAACCTGGACATAACATATGGATAGCATATTTTAATAAAGAACTAAAGATTTCAGACCCATCCAAACACTTTTTTTACATTTCAGTCTTAGTCAGAGGAGGTGCCCTGTCACAATCATCTACATGAGTGCCTGGATTGTGAACAGCCATCTTTAGGTCACAGCCCTGACACAGGTTGCACTGGAAGGTCATGGTTATGTCCGATACACCAGGAGCAGTGTGTACACAGGTAAAATGCACAATAACGTCATGAAACACAACATAATGGGGAATCTGTGAGCACAGCAAGGACATAAGCCACTTTATCATCAATATAATGGGGAAAAGAAATAACGAATACAAAAATGGGACTTTTTGAAAACATGTTCCACTTATCCCATGGCACAATGACCAATGATATACAGAGGTAGGAGACCTGGGGGACCATATCCCTACAATGGGATTCAACCACCCAAAAATGTTAAAAATAACTGTCGATGAAATAACACAGGATACCCATGAGCATGTCACAGTTGGCAACAAAGGTGGTATTGACTGATTGCTGTATATACAGGTATATGGAAAAATCAAGTGACAGCCACAAACAGGTAACTAACACTAAGAAAAAGGGTATTTATTGATGTTATTGATGACCCAGGGTCAATTAAGAGATTAGGTAGCAAAGGATCAGTGTCAGATTTGCCCTTTTCTGAGAGTGTGAGTACAATAAAAAAAGACAGTAAGGGACCTTTCAAATTAAACTGAAAACTATTGATGGATGGATAGAGGGATGCTTCCACCCACCCATCCATCAGGTGGGTGGGAGAGGGACACTTCTGACATGCAAATCAAATGTGCAAGTGGATGACCTGTAGTGGGACATATATACTTCACTCACTGATAATCATGGCATGTGCATGAACTTGTTTTAAAAGGTCTATCCCTATAACATGATGGCAGTAACTCCTACAGGAAATAAATGAAGCAAGAATTAATAAGCAGTAAGAAAATTCTTGAGGTATTTAGCCACAAGGGCTGGTACAATTCACCAGAAAATAAACAGGTTTTCCAAGTAGCCCTTTTGTTAGAAGACACACACCAAAAGATTTTGTATGGTTTTCAGAGTACTAGAAAAAATATGTTCCATACTGCTATACACAAACCGGATAAACCTGATTATTCTGAATCAGCAGTTCAATCCTACATGGAAGGACTTAGATTGTTTCTTCAACATCTGCTTAACAAAGGAAATCATGTTCATAATGGCCAAAAAAAAGTTACCAGTATCAACCTGCCTCAGTGTGGTACCAATGTAACCAGTACTCACCATATTAAAACATTCCTTTTTTTTTTAAATTAATTAACCAGGTAAACTCAATGGACACAAAGTGTCCATTTTTATGAGTGACCTGGGAGAACTGTCTGATTAAATGACTTGCTCAGAGTCACACAGTATAAGCAAATAGAAGTAGAAGAAATCAAACACTGTACTCTTAACTGCAAGAAATCATGCATAAAACAATTCAAATATTGCAGTCTGAAATGTTTTGACACAAATCAGCATTTCTTTTTGGTATAGCCAGTTCTGGTGATATACAAAGATAAAGCCTGAACTATGTCCAGGCACTCTGTTGTTCATTAGCAGCCTGGATAAGTGATGGAGTTGGCAGTGAAGGATGGGCATGTTGATCCCAAATGGGGATGACATGGGAGAGCTGGTAATATACTGCACAAGTCCCTTTTATAGAGGCTGGCATGCAAACATGTAGCCTGGAAGAAGGAATTAGGCTCATCAAGCAAAAGATGGGTGGTAGCCTTCAAAATGGGTGCTTATAAGTTTGCACTGTTATGGTTCAGGCACAGCAGGCCTCCGTGGTGATATGGACTGCATATCACCTTGACAAGGGGTGGGATTTGACCATTACCAAAAGCATACATAGCCAGGAAGCTGACAAGGGCATAAAGACCTCCAGTGGCTGACTGAATTATGGCCCCCTCCAGACAAATCTGATCACGTTAAAAGGTAAAATCCTACGATAATGAAGTGAATGATAATCTTAAAACATTTGGAGAGGCTGACCATCCATGGTGATTAGACTTCCACATGCTCCAAATATGTGAGAGCTAAACAGCTTTGAGTGAAATGCCCCTCACTACAGGCACCAGTGCCAGTGGCTCAGTAAGTTGCATACCTGCCTGTGCTATTGGAAGTTTAAAAAAATGTGGGTTCTACTCCCATACAAGCACTTGGACTCATATTTGAATGCTAACAAGTACAGTATTAGGACAGTTCTATTGGTGTGCAGGGATAAAGCCCTGACTATAATCCAAGCAACTTGTGTTTGATTATTGGTGCCAGCACTGTAGAAAATGGCACATATTGGGGAAAAGAATGACTTATTTCACCTGCTCTCCTCTCTCTCTCACTCTCTGTGGAAGAGGTGTGGATATATGCCACAGCACGCTGTTTGTCGGAATCCTCAGTGGGGTGCTGTCTCAAGGTGTCAGAGCCAACTGAATATGATGATGCACACATACTTTGAAAAGTTTCATTGCTCACTAACCTTTGGATGTTTAATGACATTCATGGGGAGTGCAAAGAGAGCAGCACCTGTCAGAAGAATAGATACATAACAGCAATACACAGTTTGAAAAAAAAAGACAATCAGGAGGTCAAAGACAGCGTAATGAAAAGTTTTTTTCAAAAGTGAAAGAGGATGCACAAATTAGCTTTTCTTAGAGGGTTTTTAGGTGAAAAAAATGGGGAATAATTCAAGAGGTCAGTTTTGCTTGTGGGGGCTGGTCTGTAAAGTAAGTTAAAATCTATAGCTTATCCAATTAGCACTGAAATGGGTAGGTTGCCCCAATGGAACAAATGGACCAAAGAGCTCACATCTTAAGGAATGATTGTTATGTGGTAGGAGGGGATGGCTCAGTGGGGAAGTGGTAGAAAAGAATAGGAGGAAAAAAACACTACAGTACTGTTTTCATGAGGTGACATATGATCACATGTTCTATTAGGGTTCCCCTCTACTGAAGTTGGTTATAGTGTAAGTGGATATTAAAGATCCTGTAGCATTAGTATAACAGAAAGAATATGAAACAAATAAGGACTGATTAGTCCACTGGGTTTGCTAATTTCCTTATCTATATAGTAAATATACAGCTGATTTACTTTCTTCTTTCTCCTACTTATGATTATTGCATCATGTCTGTCTTGTACATTCCTCATGTCTGTTACTGTCTTCAATCAGTTTGCCTGTCCCGGAAGACTACTGCATTAATTCACTATTTCTGTGAAATACGACTTCCTCATACATTCCCTGATCATCCATTTTGTAAATTCAGCTTTTGTCTTCCTGTTCTTACACAATTTAAAGGGCAGGACATAATGAGATTCTATGGAGTTCATTAAAATAAGCTTCTGTCATGCTTCACAGACCAACTTTTGGTTTTGTATTAGAACATTACCCCACCAGATGTGCAGTAGCAAGGACTGCCCAAACCCCGTCCAGCACTCTCCTCATGAATTTATTTTGAAAACCGCTTTGAATAGACTTTGGAAAACTTCACAGAAATGAGTATGGTAAACTTTGTAATTATTTCAATACAAAGCCTTTTCTTCCTTATTTGCTGGTACAAGGATTTCCAATTTCCATTGATCAAAAGCTTCAATATATTAAATGTTCGACTAAATAATTTGGCAGAATGTGAAGTTACAAATGGTATACCGACCCAAACAGATTTTTACCTATTACAACAAACACAGAATATGCTGCATTTAGACAAAAGCATCACACTATTACACTGAGAATTACAATTCTTTAATGGGGAGGGGGCGAACACATAAAATGCTACATGTATAGACTGTATTACACAGATTTAAAATTCCTATTCTGTAAAGGTGTGGGGAGCGGGTGGCGACCTTTCTGGGAGGTCTTTTTTATTGCATGTATTTACTGTCCCACTGCCTCAGAATATTGCTTGGTGCTTTATCTCCAGAAAAAAATGTTTAAAGAAAGGGGGGGTGCAGGGGGGCTTGCCCCCCTGCAAAAGCAATTATTGCACATTATACCAAAGAAAGGTGGGAGTGCATGGGTTATGGGTATGGACTGCAAAATAGGAACTTGTGGATACTGCATACATACTGTCCTTTTGACCCGCTTCTTACCCTACAACACAGTATATGGTTATGTACAAAGTGACAAAGCAAGTCAGACACCCAGGACATGCAGGGTTTTCGACGGTGCATTTATAAATATAGAAAATAATTCACATTCACCATGTCACTATATAATCTGCATGGTTTGTCACTCAGCCCTGTCAATCAGGTAGGCCACGCCCATTCCTGCTCAAAAATCGCAGTGGGGTAATGTTCTAATATAAAGCACAACTTTCTTTAAAACTGTATACCTTAATTGCGCTGCCATGTATAACATACGCCATTTTGTTGTCTATGTCTGAGGTTACCATCTGTCTGTTGTTGAACTCCGGTCCGCTAATGATTGGCAGTAGATTTTTATGTGCCGAGTTGCCGGCCCTAATGCACAACCTTCAACGAAGGTACGCCTATTCACGCACGTCTCCAAACAGAAGACGCTCTAGCTGAGAATCGAACAGGACAACGTCTTACTCTGAGGCGATAATGCTACCGCAGCACCACCACCACAACCACATCTGTCTGTATAATGGAATAATAGCTTCTTGTTTTCTCAGCTGAGGTGATGTCTTTCACTACTGTACAACACAGTTTTCAGTTCATATCTCAAACTGCCATGCTTTATCAAATAACCATCACTGGTGCAAACAATGTCATTCATAAAAATCATCACTACTAACCTCAAAACTTCTTTGAAAAATCAGTTTGGTGATTGTACTTTTACAGTGTCAGTAGGTGAAACATAGCTAAAAGCATCTTCCTAGAATTTGAAAAACTGAGTTTAAGTTTTATTCCAATTTTCTATTTCCAGAATAGATGAATTTGTAACTATGATATAACATGTATTGTTTTTCCTTTTGTCTTCCTCAGTCATCCTAACGCCGACTATGACATCTTTGATCTTCATGGCAATGACTCTGAATAGATATTTATCTCCCTTTTCACCTTATCTTAAACTCAAATTTTGTCTCCTCTTCTTTCACCTTCCAATTCTCCTGCTCTGTTTTCTCTGTATTGTTCATACTTCTTTCATTATAGATACTTTTGTCCTTTCTTTTCCTCTCTCATTTACAGTTTACATATATGTCTTTCTTTGTTGTGTTATTTCTCTCATTCTGTATATATATGTATGTATTTGTTGTGTTTGTGTGTGTGCGCGTATGCATGTGTGTGCATTTTGATGTTCATATTCAAACCTTATCTGTTGTCCTTAAAATTACTTGCTTACTGACTTATGTACTTAAAGTACACTCACAAATTACTGCAATGTGTTTTGAAGTGCCGGAGAATTTCCTCCCTTAATCTGTGAGGCATATTAGAAAGATTCAGGCAGTGCAGATATGGCTATAAAGGATGGAAGGGCAGGTTTTACTTTTTCAAAAGTGTACTTAGAACACTGGCTGTGTAAATGGGTAAAGCATAAGTTAATTTTTTTATAACAGTTTATTTTATACACACTTCTGAAATTCTTCAGAAACGTAAAATCAAAAGTTTTGTGCTATGTGGCAAGTTTGTGACTGTTATACAGCACTGACTCAGTTTCCGTCAAGTGACATATAAATATGGTTAAACACGTGTGTTTTTACAGTATATACTAATTTAAAGGACAGAAAACTTAGTTTGTTTTCAGTATAGTACAATAATGAAACTTTGTATGTGTAAACATAAGTTTGTAACCAGAAAGCAGCCGCAAAGAATTAGGGTCGAAGAACCCATTGATAGATGCCTAATACGAAAAATAAAATATTGCATAAGCACCTTTGTCCCTTTTTCCCTGCTTTGACTGTTGAGCAATGAGGCTATTAATGGTATCTTTATGACTTCTGGGTCAGGGTTATCTTGTAGTGATCTTAATCTATATACCTTTGAGGAAAGGAAGGCTAGCAGAACATTTCAGAAGTACCTCGGGGGCATAACAGGCAAAGATAGCACCTGCCAGAAGAATAGACACATAAGAACAAAACAGAGTTCAAATAAAAGTGGGGAGATCAAAGGTAATGTAATGAAAGATTATTTTCAAAGGTGGAAGATAATGTACTGATTAGCTTTTCTAAGAAGGTTTTTAGGTAAAAAATGATGAATAATTCAAGAAGTCGGTTTTGCTTGTGGGGGACTTGTCTATAAAGTAAGCTAAAATCTGTAGCTTATCCAATTAGTATTGAAATAGGTAGATTATGTAGGCCAAAATGACAAATGAATTAGACTGCACTTCTGTGTATACTGTAATAAAGGGCCCTAAAAGTGATGAGTGCAGGAACACACAAGAACATCATTCACATACTTTTTTTGCACAAAGAATGGTGCACCTGTACTTCATTATGCGGGAACATGATATTAATTTCTTACATCAACAAATTAAAATAGCTACTGAAGCCTTAGCATTAAATTATATGACTGATTTATAAAATGCATCCTATTTATGCAGCTTAATAGAAGCAATTACATATTTTAACAAACCGGTATATCTTGATCAAGTTATTCTTTAGACCAAGATTTTCCGTTAGACATTTCTCATATTTTCTCAGGTATGATTTCTTGTAGTTCTTGACTACTACTTTCAGCATATCAAAATATAGCAAAAGACAACTGTCGTTGCTGATACTGGGAAGATCAAATGGCCATGGGTTCTACCCATACATCAGATGTTTGCATTCATGTTCCAATATTAATTAAGTACAGCATTCATGAGGTGCTCTTTCTAAGACATTAAATTAATAGCAAAAATGCTTGATATGCTAGCAGCTCAGGTGGATTATACTAAAGATCCCATAGCACCTAGCAATGTTTTTAAAAAAACTGAAATCTAAAAAGGGAGAAAAGACAGAACATGCAAAAGAACTCTACAATGATAATCTCTTCCCATGAATTAAACAGAATCCACTAGTACAGCTAAAGGCATAACAAACAAGTTGTTGTGTCTTTCGGCTTTTCCCGGTTAGGGGTCGCCACAGCGGAACTCTGGTCTGCTAATGATTGGTAGTTGATTTTTACATGCCGAGTTACGCACAACCTTCAACGAAGGTATGCCCATTCACGCATGTCTCCACGCAGAAGACGCTCTAGCTGAGAATCGAACCAGACAGCGTCTTACTGTGAGGCGACAACGCTACCGCAGCACCACCACCACGGTTAAAGACATAACAAGCATCAATTGTTGAATTTTAGATATCACATCATGAACACTGCTAGTCTTATAATACAATACAGAAGCACATCAACCAACCCATACTTTCTGTAATGCACAAACAAGCTTCCTTTGGATATATCATCATCATCATTATCAGCCCCTTTTTCCCATTTTTTCTACATGGGGTCGGGGTTTCGTGTTAACTGTCGCCAACTCTCTCAATTCAGTGCCACAATCCTGACTTCTTCAACACTCATGCCTGACTGTCGCAGATCTTCTTTCACACAATCCCTCCACCTCTTTGCTGGACGTCCTCACTTCCTCTTACCTTCTTCCTGTCCGTCCCAAATCTTTCTCACCAGACTGCCTTCTGCTTTTCTGCACATGTGCCCCCAAACCACCATATTCTGTTCTCTTTGATCTTTCCTGCAATTGGAGCTACTTTGGCTTCTGCTTTTATGTCCTTATTTCTTCGTCTGTCCCACAGTGTGCATCCTACTACCTTTCTCAGGCACTTCATTTCCATCACCTCTAGCTTCTTCAACTGTTCTGCCTTTACTGCCCAGGTTGCTGTACCATACAGTAGTACTGGTTACACTACTGTCTTGTACACCTTACACCACTGCCTTCAGTGACCTGGATTACCTCCTGGATACATAAAGTCTGTTCTATCAAAAGTCAAAGTCCATTAGAGTAAAGACAAATGTTGACAATATTCCAGCTGCAGCTCACTACAATGAAGTGGGCACTGGGACTGACAGTCTATCGTGTATCTTATTTTTTCTTTGATAGACAACCTCTGATGGCTCCAACACCATACAAAGTCCCACCCTTTATAACATCTTTCTCTCTGTTAAATTTTTAAGAGAAGAATATCCCATTTGTTCTTCCCAAACCATTCCAGCCTTCCACAGTGAACCAGCTCTTCTTTATCCTATCATACAATAATGTTTTGTGTGCGCGAAGATCAGTATAATGCATACAAACCATCTTCAAATAATACTGAATACTTCCCAAATCTCTTAAGTCTCAAGGCCAACCCATCACCTTTTACCAAACCGCAAATATTTCTGATACTTACAATGGGGCATACTTCTTAAGTCTCCTGAACTAGAGGAACAGAAAAGCTACCAAATAAAATGAGTCAAACATATAAAATAGGAAACTATGAGATAAACCCCGTTAAGGCTTCCCTTCTCTACTAAAGTGTACAAAACTTCTTTTTTGACAGGCTTAAATCTCTATCCCTGTAAAACCTCAAAGAAAATGCTCATTATTGATGTTTTCAAACAACTAGGCAAAGAATAAACACCCATTATACATGTATCTCCAAATCTATCATCAATCACTTTACTTGATATATTTTCTTAAAATAAGGGAGCAAAATCTTTTCCACAATGCAGCACAAAACTGCATTGTATCTAACAATTGTATATAACGTCCACTATGAAATGATCCGGGCATTAGTCCCACTAAATAAAGAACATTTAGCTCAAACTACCTTCTATCTGCCCCTTTTACCAAACCCTAACACCTTACTATGACTAATGAACCATTATGGAAATACTCGTAACAGCTAAAACAAACTTGTTAACTTCTGGAAATTAAGTAAAAACTGAACAAGAAATGCCATCTGTATAACTATACTTACTTCAATACACTTCCCTAGCAAACTCACTTTCAGCAATAACTTGCCCTCATAAAACACAGGAACAACCTTATTAACAAGCAGGCCATTCAACACAGGGTTCCAGGAGCACAACAGCCATATATCGTTCATTTAAACACCACCACCAAATGTTCCACTGAACAAGGGAAGAAAGCATACCTCTTAACTTCTGAAGGTAAGAAATCTGGATAAAGAGACTTGCTTGGCTACAATCACCTGCATTAGAAGCTGAAGTTAAGTGAAACTTGCAGTAGTGTATTTTAGTTTTCTGTTAAGTACAAACTGTTGGTGTTAAGTGTTGGTGGCTCTAGAATTGCCCGCCCCTCCTGTAAGTCTGTATTAGAACACTCCTCCTGGGTCCATCTCATTTGCTCACTTAACCGAGTACAGTGAGATCATATTCAGAGTCTAGTGTTCACTCTACTTAATACAGAGAGAAGATTTGAGAAGGTCAACTCTCTTAGGTTCTTCTTTCCTCTCTCCTTGCACTTAAAAAAAATTGCACTTTATTCATCGGCTTTTACTGTATTTGTGTTTCCTCCTACTTTATTTTGCTTTTCTTAAAAGTACTCAATTTTATTTATTCTGCTGCATTTATTACTGCTTGGTAGTAGCCTGATTAAATTGTAACTGTTATTCTAAGTCTTTTGGTTTAAGCACTTGGGCTTCATACAGGTTGTTTTACATTAAGAAGGTTAATGGTCTGCACTGTTGTGGCAGGAAAGGTAGCATACATCCTTCTAAGCTGGGAATTGCTGATTGAAGGCCCAGTGTTTGCTATTCTAAAAGTATATTAGTTCTGGCTTAAGCACTTGGGCTTCAGGCCAGTTATTCTACATTAAGAGGGTTTCTGGTCTGGACTCTTGTGAGAGGAGAGGCTGGATTCTGCCCTTCTGAGCTGGGAATTTCTGGTCACAGGCTTATTGTGCCTGCTTATTTGAACTGTTTCTGAAATTGGTGCGCCTTGTTGCTGTAGCATAGACCAGATTCAGGCCTGCTGAATCTAGCTTTGTTTGTATAACTTGAGCACTGATCCAGGCCATCATTTTTGGAGAAGGTTCCCCTGCACCATAGTAGCAGGAGTGTGCACTTAGAACTTGTCTGATTGAAGACTGCTGGAACAGGGCTCAGTTTTTAGCTTTTTCTCTGGTTAATTGGGTAACTTGTTTAAATTAGTTTGTTCGTTTTATATATAAAAAAATTGCACTTAATTCATCTACTTTTACTGTATTTGTGTTTCTTCCTACTTTATTACTAGGGGCATTGACTACAACACTGATCTATGATATATAACAATAATAATCCTTTTCTATGCATTAAAAGTGTTTTTTTGATTGTATCTGCTTTATTTTCTGAACAAAAAAAAAAAATAAATATATATATATATATATATATATATATATATATATATATATATATACTTGTTTCCCACCTTCTAAGCTAGTATAGTCCAGTTTTAAGGGTAGTGCTGAATTCAGGGCTGTGTTACAAATCTCTGTGTTTGCCCATACCTTAGTTGGATAGAAGAAAGTTTCTCTGTTCACCTGTGAGAGAGGGGAGCTTTGAGCAGCCTATCTGTCCCTGGAGGAGTGGTTTCAGCCCAGGAATTTGTAGTTTATTGGCCATTTTGGCCTAATTTCTCTCTCTTTCATTTCCCTGCTATAAGTACTGCATTTGCCCAGTTTTGCACGCTGGGCAGCGTCGGTTAGCTAGGGTATAACTATTCCCAGCTCCACAAAGTCTCCTCTTCAATTTCTCCCTTGGAACTAATCAAACTTTCAACTTAAGCACTCAAGCCATTCATTTCTCAGGCTGGCACTTGCTCAAAACTCACAGCAAGCACTTATAAACCCTAGCACTAGACCCTCCTGTACTGTGCAGAAGGACAAGGCTCTCTATTCGACCTTACCAGCCATCCAGTAAAACAGTTCACTGTACCTATCCAGGCATGTCCAAAGGGCAGCTTCAGGTGTACTCTCCAGTCCAACTGGTGAATCTGGGCATTTAGAGGCATTGTTATAACTGCCTCATGTACAGAGACAACCCTCTCCTCCTACCACCAAACACTAATACATGTGAGAGATGCAATTATACAGCCAAACTGGAGGCTAAGCTCTCTCAACCCAAGACTGGATCAGACAGTCAAGAGGAGAAGGGAAATACTTGCATCAACCCCCCAGACTCATACAGGCCCATTAAACTAGCTAAGGCAAAAAACACAGACAAATACATGAAAGCCTACTCGAAGGCTCTAAATAAAAGTCTGCAAAAGCAACAGAGACCTCCAAAGCAAACATCTAAGCAATCTCCACCCCCAATACAAACCATGAAACACATACTTCACAAAACCAGTGTGCCATGCAATCACAGCCCTTAAGGCAAAATAACATACCCAACATAATAGTAATAGGTGACTCTATAGTCAGGCACACTGATGTCCCACTCACTAGGCTGAATAAGGAGAAGGTTACTGTTAGCTGCCTGTCAGGTGCCAGGATCCGCCACATAACACAAGCACTCGGGTCACTCCAGAACAAGTACACATATGACTCTGTCATTGTCCATGTTGGTGTGAATAACCTAAGCCATACCTCCCTGGACTACATGAAAACAGACAGGCTGGTATGATCCTGACCCTGAGTAGCATCCTGCCCTCACCAAGAATACCACGGTATAAAGAAAAAATACTCGATTTCAACAATTGGCTAAGCTTCTGGTGTCATTCAAAGGGGATCCAGTGTCTGTCCGCCTGGGATGACATGCTCAACAAACCACGCTGCTTCGCTAGAGATGGCTTGCACCTGTCACCCTTAGGCTTTCGAATACTGGCCAAGGCTCTTGCCACCCTCATAGCGCCTTTTTTAGACAAGGCTCAAAAGACAAACCCACCACTGTAAATAGCACAAGTAACATAAAACTGAGGGTAATGCTACTCAATGCTAGAAGTCTAAACCTCAAAATGCACGCACTCGAGGCACTCCTCGGTATGGAGAAAATCGATATATGTGCAGTAACAAAAACCTGGTTTAAGGCTCCAGAGAGCACCCCAGCACTACCAGGCTACAGCTCATACCATACCCTTTAGCCACAGAACCCGAACCGAAATACAAAAGGCTGAGGTTTATCCATATTCATCAAGGATACCCACACCTCCAGGTTAGTGGCACAGCACAATGCTTCAGAGATCATCCACGTGCAACTAACAATGGGCAAAACTGCAATTCAAATTGTAGCTTGCTAGAGATCACCCATCATGTCCCAGGACCCCCATTCCGCATTTCTGGAAACACTGGGAAACATAAAGGTCCTACCAAACACCCTAATATTAGGTGATTTCAATTACCAAAACATTAACTGGGAGAACTATACAAGTACAAACTCCCTTGCCCAACATTTCCTAGAATTTATAAACTCAAACACCCTGGTTCACCTGGTCAACACTCCCACCAGAGGTGACAACATATTGGACCTGGTCATCACCAACATGGGCGACCAGTGTTCCACACCGGAGGTCAACCCTCGCTGATTAGATCTGACCATAAACAAATCACTTTGGATATCCACATTCCACCCCCACCCCCGGAAAAGGAAACCGTGAAAAACTTTTCAAAAGCAAACGTCCCGTTACTTAAGACAGAGGTGGAAAGTTTCAAAGCCCCCATGCTAAAGGATAACGTTGTTCAAGCTGCAAAATCCTTTATTAATGCATTCTACGGGCACCTACAAGAATGCATGGATCGTGCTATCCCAAGCAAAACCAAGACTCACTCCTCCAAGAAAAGGAAACCAGCCTGGTGGACTCCTGCCATAAACAAGCTATACAATAGAAGGAGGAAACTAGTACAGAAAAGAGTAAAATCCCAAGAAGGGAAGACATCCCTGATCAGTATCATAGGTTAGTACTAGGCTAACTGCCCTTTTGGGCCATTTGAAGCCTAGCCAGTTACCCCATGTGAGAATAAAACCCACTACCTTGTGTATTTAAGGTAAACACCTTAACAATTATGTCATCCTATCAGCAAGAAACTACGATCCCTCATAAAATCATCCAAGGTGAGCTTCAAAAGAAAAATTGCCAAGGATTCCAAAGATAACCACAAGACATTCTTTAGCTACGTCAAGAATCTAAGTGGCAATGCTCAGATCTGCTCGGAGTTAGTGCAGAATGGCACAAAATACACTGAAATGACCGATATCGCCAACATCCTGGCAGACAAATTCAGCGCAAACTTCACCCCTCCCTCACCCCCAAAAGGGCCCATAACCATACCAGAAGAATGTAGAATCCCTGAAATCACAGACACTCAGGTTAAAACAGCCCTCTCCAAAGCCTAAAACACAGCATCAATGGGACCGGATGGTGTCCCAGGCTGTGTCCTACACGAGCTCAAAGTTGAACTAACCCCTCACCTAAACACACTGTTCAAACTCAGCCTCTCCACAGGCTACGTACCCATAGAGTGGCGCACAGCAACGGTTATTCCGCTACACAAAGGTGGAGCCACAACAGACTCCGGGAACTATCGCCCTATAAGTCTGACTAGCTTGGTCTGCAAGGCTATAGAGCGCATCCTCATGGAACTCATTAACAGAGACATGGGGAACCTCCAAACACTGGTCCCTACGCAGTTCAGCTTTGTTAAGGGCAGATCATGCCTCCTAAACCTGGTGGACTTCTTTGAGACAGTTACCAAGGCTATAGACAAGGGAAAGGTGGTACACACAGCCTACCTAGGCCTCGCAAAGGCATTCAACACCATTCCCCATTCTGCTATTATAGACAAGCTCACCAGCCTGAACATAAACCCCTACATCACAAAATGGGTTGCCAACTGGCTCACAGACAGAACCCACATGGTGAGAGTTGCGGGAGCTAGGTCCGACCCTAAACCAGTTACAAGTGGCATTCCCCAGGGCTCAGTCCTAGGACCCCTCCCCCCCCATTCAGCATATACTTCTCACAGGTACAGGCAAGCACAGGAGGACTATGGCTGACCAAGTTCACAGACGACTGCAAACTATAATTGACTCTCTGGCTGACACAGACATCCTCCAAAAGGGTCTCACTGAGACAGATACCTGGTGTCAAAATTACGGCCTCAAGCTAAATGCCAAAAAGTGCATAGTCACCCCCTTTGGAAAAAACAAAGAACCCACAAGCTACCACATAGGTGGTAGTCCCCCTAAATACGGAAGACGTAATAAGGGATCTGGGGACCCAAGAAGATAGTAATCTCACCTTTGATAATCACTTTGCTAAAGTGGTTAGAAAATCCTTCTACATGGCCCACCTAATTACAAAAGGGTTCGCATCCAGATCAAAAGAGGTCATTGTGCCCCTCTACTCATCACTCATCAGACCCATCATAGAGTACAACGCCCCATTTGGGATGTACCTTACAAGACACCTGCAACAGCTGGAAAGACCACAGAAGTACCTCACCAAGAGGATTACTGGCCTCAAACAGATGCCCTATGCAGCTCGACTGAAGAAACTCCAGCTGTACTCGGTTGCATACCTCCTACTCAGAGGTGATCGCTGCCTGACATACAAGGCCATGTCCAACCCAGAACTGATGGACACGCTCCACCTAAAGAAAACCTTGTCCCCTCGAGGCACATGCTCTAGGGATCTAAACCTCTCCACAACAATAAATAGGAGGTGCTGGAAGGATAGATTCCTATCCCAGAGACTTCCCATGCTTTGGAACAAGGTTCCAATCTAGATTAGGTTGAGCTCCTTGCTAACACTCTTCAAAAGAAACCTTGATGAGTGGATGGGAAACAGAAGGTTTACCCCGGGGATCACTTCAGTGGCTCTGCTGGACAGAGGCACAGGGAACTAAACTAAGGGGGTGGCGAAAACCAACACATTCTGGCTAGACTTATAAATGCCTTCGGGCAGATAGCCTAGTACCTACCTATGAACCTAAAATAATTGGGGGGGGGGCGGAACAATGGTCCAAAAATAGAGACAGATTTTAAATACTGCTCTTATAAACTTAGAAAGATGCAAGACTAACAGGATTTGTGGTAGCATGCATTTTCTGAGAGATATAAAGTTTTTAAGTCAAATGTATGTCATTATTTAGTGATTTTATTCTTTAGTGATAACAAGAAACATTTATTAGATCATTACTTAAGACACAGGCAATCATATATTTATATAAATGAAAACAAGCCATATATATTGATATATATTCAGTTGCAAACATTATACATCACTTATATTCTATCCAGTCATTGTTAATCAAACATTATAAAGCTCACTCAATTCCAGCATTCACTAAAACCTCATTCGTCCTGCAAAACATTATTCTGCTTGTATAAGTTCATAGGTAGGTACTAGGCTATCGGCCCAAGGGCGTAAGTAAGCCTAGCCAGCAAGGTACCATAGATTACTATATGGTACCTATGGTATTGTTCCCCAAATTCCCATTTTTCTATGAAATTTGCTCCCACCCTTTTCTAAAGATCCCATTTCCAGTTGTTTTATTTCTGTTACTATATTCACTACTTCTAAACTTAGACTTTGGTTTCCATTTTCTAGCAACTTTCTTTTTTTTGGCAGACACCAGAATTAAATTCAGCAAGGCCTTACTATGTCTAGGCAATTCTGATTCTGTATCACAGCTCAAAAAATAATCATTTCCTTAGTTACACCAATTTGCTCACCCAGTATTTATCATAGTGTAGTCTGCAGGGAATTTTTAAGGTCTGCCAACTCATTACACTCCCGAAAATATATTTTTAATTACCTCTTTCTTCCCCATCACACCTCCAGCATTTGCAGTCTACCTGAGGAAAAATTCTTTGGAGTCTGTTTGGGGTATAAAAATAACTATGCAAATACTTCAAAGCAAAGATCCTAAATCTTCTAGACTTTGTTGCATATTTGGGAGCCATACACATACCTCCCCATTGTTTCTTTGCGAATTGTTATCCTGTCTCTCTCTTCCCAATTGTTTCTAACTTCCTCTGATTGATTCCTATAGTTATCATGCAATATTTCACATGCCTACCAATTATCCTTTTTAAATGGCAGTTTCTGTTCTAGATGCTACTTGTGCTGGTTTTCTCTTGTTGCCTATACTCCAATATTAATCTTTAAAAGGGAAGTCAGTCTCTAGCCTGCAGTCCAAATGAGTTCTTGGCCTCTCCCCATTCTATTACCGTTCCCTTTCTAATTATTTGCTCCCAATACCTTGGTTCCTTTGTCAGTTTTCTCCAGTAAATTCCAGCCTCCCCTTACCTATTCTCTGTACCCCTAATTCCAGTCATCCCTATTGGCAGAATCTCCGTTGTCCATTCTCGTGCTGTCTTAGTTCTTTGAATACTTTCTGCGACTTTATGAAAATAATATTCGGTATGGTTATTGTTATTCTCCTTAAGCATCTGCATCCAAAATCCCAGTCTCTCCTAGTTTCTTCAGCTCCCCCCTTGTTTTGTCATCATCCCTTTCCACTTTGAGTTACAGCTTTATACTTGTGCTATGTATAAAAGCCTTAACTGTGGAGCTTTGAAATACCATTCACATCAGATAATCCCAAATCACCATGTTCTATTGGAAGACTCAACTTATCTCACTTCATTCTTGCCCTCTTCTACTACCAGATAAATTCCTTCAACTCTTTATTAATTGCTATCCACAGCTTCTCATCTGGTTGATAAAAATATGCCTGAAGTGTATAAAACCAAAGGGACTAAAAACATTTTCACTGCTTGTATCTTGCTATCTATGTCCATAAAACAGAGCTCCCAATTTCTCATGTTTTTAGAATCTTTTGCTTAGTCTCTTCTCACATATCCTTAGCTGCCATAACATAATCCTTTTGAATCCATACTCCTAAGACTTCATTTTATCATGTCCCCATAGATATGGGTATTGCTAAACCAAGTCATGTGGACACATGCTTTACAGCCTAGGTGTTTGTTTTATCTTCAATAATTTTGTATCCTGAAAAGACTTGAAATTGTCTCAGAATGTTCCACAACACTGAAATACCCCTTTCTGTTTTTATCTGGCATAAAAATATCATCATCTGCAAATAAAGCCAAATTTCCTTGACAACCACACCAATTATATCCTTGAATTTCTGAGTCCCTTATTTTCTTTGTCAATGGTTACAAAGCAAATAACAAAGCGGAAAGAGGACACCCCTGCCTTGTTCAATGCTCAAACAAAACTTATCAGAACGCCCCTATACCCGCATTAATTTTTGCCTCTGATCTCTCATATATCTTCCTAATCAACCATATAATTTTATCAGAAAATGCAAATGCTTCCATTGCCCTACTCATAAAATCCCAGCTTACTCCGTCGAATCCCTTCTCTTCATAAATACCAGCCAACAGTGGTATTTTCTTGCATTCTGCCGCCCACTGGATCATTATTGTTCTATTAATGTTGTTAAATGTTTGCCTCCCTTCCACAGAACCACAGTGATACATATCTATCAATTTTGGCATTGCCTTTGCCATTATAAACACTTTATAATCATGTTTAAAATTGATAGGGGAGAGGGTGGCCACAGTGGTGCAGCGGTTAGCATTGCCACCTCACAGCAAGAGGTTCTCCAGTTCTATCCTTGGCTGGGGTGCCTTCTGTGCGGAGTCTGCATGTCCTCCTTGTGGTTGCATAGGTTTCCTCCTACATCCCAAAGACATGCTGTAGGTGGATTGGATGCTCTAAACTGGCCCTAGGCATGAGTGCATGCATGTGTGTGCCTTTTGTGGAAGGTTGGGCATCGGGCTGGCAACTCAACACCGTAAAAACCCCACTGCCAATCATGACCAGACAGGTGATCCATTGTGGCAACCCCTAACTGGGAAAAAGCCGAAAGAAGAAGATGAAGGAGCCTATATGAAGTTGGATCTGATGGGCCTTTACTATCTTTAAGTATTACAGCCACCACCTCTTTCTTCCAGAATGTTGGTGCTTCTCCTCATTTTAAAATATTATTAAACAAAACCTTTCAGATCTTTATCACTTTTTTCCCTCCTAGCTTCCCACTTCCACAGGAATACCATCTATTCCTGTGGTCTTTCCTGTAGATTGGTTATACATCATTGTTTTTATCTCATCTCCTCTTATCCTGTTAATAATTGAGCTTCTTCTGCCTCTAACCTTGGCATATTTAATTCCATAAACATTTCCATTTGTATTTTTTCTTGATTTCTACATTTCTTTACTTTATACAGATTTTCATAAAAGTTTCTAAATATTTCTAATACTTCTACTGGATGCATATTATTGAGGTAGCCCGTTATTTTCTCTTTAGCACTTTGCAACTGCACCTCCTCTTGTTCTGTGAGATTGCCCCTATTCTACAATACTTTAACCTTTGTCAGTTCCTCTAAATAATTACTTCTTTACTATATCTCTTTTTCTTTTATTTCTACCCAATTTTTTAGCTCCACTTTGATTTTATCCCACTCTCTAGCGATATTTTCAGATGAAATTTCTACCTTCTCAAACTACCGATTCCTTAAATTCCACTCTTTTTAACAAACAGGTGGGGAAGCTCCAGTGTCTCATTTTTATTTCATTACCCTGCACTTTTAGTTTAGTTATTAAAACATGCATGATCTGAAATAGTGGTTGGATTTATATCAAAACTAATGCACATGTGCCTGTGAAATGCAATTTCTGTCTAGCATACCCCAGTTTTTGTACCTTGGGAAAGAATACGTAAATTTTCTTCAAACTCTTACTACTGAATTCACATCTTCCATACGAAATATTTTCATAACTTTCTTCAAAAATCTACCCTCCGTTATATTATCTCTTCTAGGCCTCTCAGATATATCCCCACTGTTGTAAATCAAATTTCAGTCCCACCTATAAGTAATATTCCTTCTGAAAGCTAATTATTTCTTCCAAAAGTCTGTTAAGTAGTTTTAAGTGGAATATAACTACATGCAAGCGTAATCCTCCCCCCTTGCCAGTAGCTACTTAGTAATACAAATCTACCATTATCTTTTCCCCCCTCTTCTATCATTATTGGAACTCCTTTCAATCATCTGTAATTTGTCAGAAAACCACAAATTTTATGAGAAAAAGACCAAAATGTGAGACTAAAATCTGAACATTCTATGAAAATTTGGACAGTTGCGAGGTATGGGTCAAAGTTTGAACAAGTGCAAATGTCTGAAATCCACTTCATATAAATACCTTTCAGCTGTATAGCAAGTAAACCAAATAACAGTCCTAAATGATCCCCTGTATTAAAAGCTTTGTCAGTACCTCACGTGAACACATAACCATCCTGTCTGCTGGCCAGTATCTATGAATTCCTTAAATGAGTAAAACAAAAAAAAAAAATTATATATATATATATATATATATATATATATATATATATATATACACACACACACACACACATATATATATATATATATATATATATATATATATATATATGTTATTTTGACCCTTACCAGCATCATCACTTTCAGTTTCTAGTTCACTTAAAAGTCATCTTACCTAACACTTAAGTATCACATCAACAACTTGTAATCTGCAGTGAACAAAAAAAATAACAACCTCCATTTACTTACAGCCTTATTACTTTTTTCTTAATAAATCAACTTACGAATGCCACAGTGAAGATGGGAAAAACCTCCACACCTCTCATGGAGACACTCATGCAATACAACAGTCAAATACCAATCTTCCTGGGGTCCACATCAGTAAAATACCCATACCATAGACAGTTCCCAGAGAACTGCTAGATGCATTTGTTTGAGCAGTGCTACCCTCTTTTCCCTGCATACTTTCTTTCTAACCACCTCCAAATTCCCACCATCTTAGGACAAAGTAACCTTCCCTAACCCAGACATATGTTTTAATAAACTTACAGCAGCCTTTATGATGTCAGAGATTACTGCTTCCACATTATAATAATCAGCTCAGTATAACGGATACATCTCTAAAAAAAGAACTCATCTAGGAGGGTTGGCACATTTTACTTTCATTATTCTACACAATAATTCTGTCTCCAGATATAAAATAAAATCTTCTTACCCTTGTTTCATACTACAGTGGTAGACTTACACCAGAGTAGATATGACTGCCTGAGATTATGTTCCTGTTCAGCAACACCTTGACAAAATCTTATCATTCAACAAAATGCACCATTACAGTCAAAAACCATACTAGTTATTGAACCCCAACGGATTTTACTAGGCTATTGTTTTGTGAGATCTTAAGAAGCCAAGCCTTGCATTACCCACAGAACTTATTATCCCTAATAATATGAAAATCCAAAGATGAGTCAAACAAGTTTATGTGGGGTAATTACGTGTTTTGTTCACCATTAAAGACCACTGATGCTAAACCTGTTGGGGTGGGGGGGGTGTTGAATTTGAGGTTACCCATCCATTCATCCAAATTACATTTCAACAGATTAAGAGAAGCACTCTATTTATGTGGAGTGCAAGACGATTCCACAGGAGTGGTATTCTCTGTGGTACACATTCATCCCTCAAGCATGTCTATTAATTTTGTAAAAATGAATTAGGTTCTTTGAGTGGCTGCTTATGACACCACTGGACTTACGAATGTGTAATATATCTGACAGAATAGAGTCTACTGAGACTAAACATGAGGCAGAAATTGACAATCAATAGCCTGTATGATACTGAGAAGTGAGACAAGGCTTTGAGATTGCACAGTTTATATGCTTTAGGCCTTTGATTTTTTTTTTTTTTTTTTTTTTTTTTTTTTAATGAGAAGCCATTGTGGTCATTCCCTCACACTGCAATTTGTAACTCTGATGATTGTTTGAGAAACATAGGTTCTGAAAACTGATATGTTGTCAAAAAGAAAAATGGTGAGTCAGACTTTCTGGAAGAAAAAAAAAAAGAGGACAAGGTGGGAGGGGGATCACAAGGTCTCTTGAACAGTCATTCAGAATTATAGGACTGGCCTTTGTTTTGGGAGATTCGAGGCTTATTATTTGAGCTGCTTCTTCTTAATGTCAATTTACCTGAATTTTGTTGAGACTGTTTATTCTATATTTTGGCAAAACTGGATAAGGAGATAAAGACTTCCTTGGACAATTTGGAAAAGTAGGGCTGGAAAATCTTAAGAGATGGTCCTTTCATCACACTTTTCTGATCACCTCTGCTGCAGAGGGGCCAACCACTAAATCTCTAGCCGAGGGAGAAATTAAAATCTCATTTTTAACATCATCTATGAGGTTCTGGAAATACAGCCATACAAACCTCCTCAAAACAATAAAAGTGACTGTAGCCCTGAAAGAAGTATCAACAGATTCATATTCACACTGAAACAATGAGCAGTGACCTGTGCAATAGAAGAAATTAAGTTATTTAAAGCTGATTTTTATTCACAAAAAGAAACAGTAGATAAAACAAATCATACTTTTACAATATGTCAGAACAAACTTTAACATATGAGCTTGATAATTTATAATTCTAAAAATTTAAATTGCAGAAGTTTACACTTTATTCCCATACTTAGCAGCAATTTTCCCATCCTTATCAGAAAGAGCAGAACTGGAATTAACAAAGTGCTTAGTGGGATCAAATAAAGCTACAGCTGCTGGGACAGGTTTGGGAAAAGTGAACACAAAGTTAAAAGCATGAGGAACTTTATACACTCTATCTGCATTTTTAGGGGCAGCTGGCTGACTATCAGGAAAATTGTAGCGCAGTAATTATAAGTTATACTTACCATAACTTGGCATCTGTTTTGCCCACTTTCATTCTTCCTCAAAAATAGGTTATGGATCTGATCCTCGGATCCGACTCGGCTGCATTTATACAGACTAGGATCCAAGTCTTACGCTCCACCCTCTTCCAATAACGCTCTACTCTCTGTCCAAACTCCTCAGATCAAGTTTGCTGCCTAAATGTAGAAACATGAATAGAAATGACAGGAAGACAGAAACAAACCATATGCTCAAACCAGGAACATTGGGTTCCCAATAATTCCAGAGATCTTCTAGAAACTGCAAGGTTGGGGGATGGCTGGGAGGGAAGGTGAGGAAGAATGAAAGTGGAAAACACCGGAGCCAAGTTATGGTCAGTATATAACTTATAATTCTGATGTTGTCCCTTTCATTCTTCCTCATGAATGGGTCAGAGTCCCCAGCTACATAACCCTAGGGTGGCCTCAAGGAAGGATATGCTGGAGCACTGCAGAACCAAAAGACAATGTCTAATCTGTAATGCAACACAAAGGTATGGGTTTTGGACCAGGTGGCTGTAGCACAAATATAGTCAATTGACGTTCTAGAAGAAAAGGCAAATGATGTAGACATAGACCTAGTTTAATGGGTTTTAGGGGGACGAGGCAATTGCTGCCCATTTATGGAATAGATCAGGGAAATGAAGTCAGTTATCCACTTAGCTAGAGTAACTTTAGAGACCACCTGACCAAGACGGCTGGGCGAAAAGGACACAAACAGTTGATCAACCTTTCTACAATGTTTTGTTCTATAGAGATAAAACCGTAGTTGCCTATGAATGTCAAACAGATGCAACATGTGCTTCCCCTTGTTTGAGAAATTTGGAAAGAAAACTGGCAGTTGTATGGACTGGTTCAAGTTAGATTCTGTGGCTACCTTGGACATACAGAAAGGGTTAGTATGAAGAGATACTCTAGCTTTATGAAAAATAATGTAAAGTGGTTTAGACAACAGTGCCTGTATTTCTGAGACCTGTTTAACTGATGTAATGGCGACTAGAAAGACAGTCTTCTAAGAGAGAAACTTTCACAATCACTAGCTGGTTCAATGGTTTTTTGAGTTAGGTCCTGTTAGACAACAGTAAGATCCCATTTCAGATAAGGGTCTTTTCTTGGAGGGACTAAGCAGAAGGATTCCTTTCATGAAGGGCTTACATAGCATAGATGTAGAGTGAAAACCAAAAAGACTGCCTGAATAAAAATTCGAAATGGCTGCTAGCTGAAGTTTAATAGTAGAAAACCAGGCTCCTTCTTTGAAAAGAGATGCAAGTAAGAGAAGAATGACTGAGATCAGAGCTGAAAAAGGATCAGTGTTTTCTTTGAATGCCAAAAACAAATCTCTGCCATTTACTTCTACAAACCTTCTTGGTGGAAGGTTTTTGAGACACTAGCATGATTTCTTTAACGGGAAGCAAGCTTGGACTTCTGTATAATTACTGGAATTGGAGAAACCAAGTGGTCAGTTTGAGGGTGGGCAGACTGGGGTGATGACCCTCTGACGGGCGAAAGAGGAGATCCTGTTTGAGTTCCAGTATCCATGGAGGATATTTCAGGTGAGACAGGGGCCCAGGGAAGTAAATATTGTGGGAAGAAATAGCCAGGGAACTGTTATGGCTAGGCTTATATAGGCCCTAGGGCCGATAGCCTACTACCAACCTATTAACCTATGAACCTATGACCAGAGAAAGGAAACCTAATCTGATGAGCAATGAGGATTCTGAAGTCTTCAAACATTTTGCTTTCTGTAGAAATTTGGAGATCAAGGGTCAAGGAGGACAAGAGTAAAGGAGACCCGAGGGCCGATCATGAACAAAATCATCCCTCTGGGATTTCCCCAGAGGGGGGGGGGGGGAATCAGAGTAAATTAGCTGCTGCACTTGTTCTGGGGAGATGCAAACAGATCGCAGCAGGGTTGGCCCCAATGGCTAAAAATCAAGTTTGCTACTGACTGACTGAGGGACCACTCGCAAGCGTCAGAATGGAGCTGCTGAGTTTGTCTGCCAGAATGTTGGACTTCCCCAGTATGCGAGTTTCATACAGAAATTGGCCTGAAGACATCGCCCATTCCCAGACCCTCATGGCCTCTCTGCACAAGGGGTGTAAACGGGTTCCTCCTTGTTTGTTGATGTACCAGACCACTGACATGTTATTGTGTGAATCACTATAGTTCCTAGATAGAGAACATCCTGAAAGACTTGCAACATGAGAAGAATTGCTCTCTTCTCCAGAACACTGCTATGCAATCTGGTCTTCACATGAGTCCACATGCCTTGGACCATCTTTCCCTTAAAATGCTCCCCCCCAAATGGGAAGCATCCGTGGTTACCATGGCTGTGGGGGAAGGGAGAAGGAATGGCCTGCCACTCGTCATGCCATCTGAAAGAAGCCACCATTAGAGATACTTTCTGCAAACCGGAGTCAACTTGGTAGGAACAGATAGAGGTTAGTAAAGAATAGACCATTGAACAGCCAAAGTCCATTGAAGCACTCACATAAAAAAAAACCTTGTTAACAGCTTGAAGTACCAGTTTCGCTAGTGGACATGGAAGGTCTAAAATAGTTTGAACAAAGTCTCTCAATACCTATATGCGGTGAACGGATAGAGATGCTATCTGACTTGACATGTCCAAAAGAGCCCCAGTGAATTCCAAACTCTGTACTGGGGATAGGTTTGATTTTGTCAGGTTTATGGTGATGCCCAGATGATGGGATATCCATAACAAATAATCTCTAGTCTGAATAAGCTGATGCCTGGTGGGGCAGTTAGAAGCCAGTCATCCATATATGGAACATCCAGAATCCTTGCAGTCTCAGGTGAGCTGCGGCTACTGCCATGCATTTGGTAAACACCCTGAGGGCTGTGGTGAGTCCAAAGGGCAGAGCGCTGAACTGGTAGTGACCGTCTCTCAGCCAGAAGCGCAGATAACTTCTGGAGCATCTGTCTATTTTGATGTGATAGTACTCATCCTGTAAGTCCAATGAGCACATCCAATTGCCCTTCCACAACAGTGGAAGAATGGACTGAACCAAAACCATTTGGAACTTTGCCTTCTTTACAAACAAATTCAGGTTGCTTAGATCTAGAATGGGTCTCAGGTCCCCATTTTTCTCTGGCATTAAGCAGCAGCAGGAGTAAGCTCAGAATCCTTTTTGTTCAGTCGGAACCTCTTGGATGAGACTTTTTTTGCAGTAATTTTTGAATCTCTGGTACTGCATACTCCATATGACTGGGTGGAACATTTGGGAGTTTCTTTGGTTTGTTTGGGCGTTGAAGGGAAAATGGAATATAATATCCTCTGGATATAATCCCAAACACCCAACTGTTTTTTGTTAGAGTGGTTCAGGGGTCTGGGTGCAGGAAAAACAATCCCCGACTGCCTCCTGAGATGAATAGTCGGTCAGCATTTCAGGAGCACTGACAGGGCTTATCAGAGAAAGGCTCTCTGAAGCCCTGATTCTGCAGTCCCCCCTCTGCCTCCGGGCAGCGTCTCCCATACAAACTTCCTCCTCTGCCACTGGAGGGAGCACCCCTGCATTGATCCTGGGAAGACCCTTGGGATTTTTGGAACCAGGTCTTCTTTCCACTTTGCTGATTTCTCAAGAAGGTGCATTAAGTGTAGAAAACCTGATCCAGACAACAGACAACGTCTTCCCTTCTTGTTTGCTGCAGGTTAGGGTGTCTTTGACTGATGGCCCCAACAAGGAGGAGCCAACAAATGGAGTGTTAAAAAGGACACCTTAAAGGGTTTCGCAAAGTCACAAAGCCTCATCCATGCATGCCTCCTAATGGCAATATCTGAGCCGGCTGCTAGTGTAGCATCCTCCGTGAGCCTCATGGAGGAGTTAGACAAGGAAGAAAGAGTAGCCAGTTGTGGAGAAACTTTCTTGAAGTTCTCCTTCAACTTGGTCTCTGCTAGAGATTCGGAAAGTTCTTTGACCAGATCTTTCTGCAATTGAGTAAAGTGTGACAGGTAGTTTAACGCTCTCAGCAAGAAGGTGACCGAGGAATAAATGCACTTACCAAACCTATCCATCACTCTGGACTCCCTGTTCAGTGGATGGACAGTGGAGCTTCGTTTGGCTAGTTCCATCTTGCTAGCTGCTGCCACAACCATGGCATCTACTGGTATATCTTCAGTCCAGTGTGGTCAGTCTTTAGGGGGAGACAAGAACTTATCTGGATCTGGTCATTTTGGAACTGGTTCAAACATGTCAGTCTCTTTTCAGGCCCGGCAAGACACTAAACCCACAAGTTCACCTACCGGGGGGGGGGGTGTCACCCAGGACATAGATGGGCCCATCTGGAAAGCCTCCAAAAAGAAAGACTCTTCAGAGGAAGAAGTTTGGGCCAAACAAACAACCCTCTGCCTCAGGATCTCTAAAATATCTCCAATGGAGAAATCATCCGGTGGTGATTGTGGGATCCTTCTCCTTCATCAAAGTCCATGTCTTCAGTAAGGGACTCCAAGGGGGAGTCAATGTGCCTCCTTTTGCATGTCTTCTTATGAGGAATCACCCTGTTGTGAGCTCAGGAGAGGTATTGGAAGAAGAAGGGACTTCCTCTAGGAGAAGAGTTTGGAGGCTTCTTGGGACGGGCTGATCCCAGACAAGTATGATAGGCTCAATTCTCTGATCAGATGAGGAATGATGGGGAGGATTATAATTAACAGAAGCCAGATCTCTATGAGTTGGGAAAACCCTTTCTACACTTTGCAAAGCCAAAGGACACAGAGAATCCCTCCCTAGCTCCCTCGGAACTGAAGCAATAAAGGAAAAGAGGGTAGGAATCCCTGATCGATGGTGTCCAGGTAGAGTCAGACTTAAACTGTCCAGCACTGAAGCACCAAGGGGAAGATACGGGTCCAACAAAGTCAGAGCCAAACACCCCCCCCCCAATCCAATGGGAACATCCCAGATCTGAGACCCACTGTGATCTGATGACATCAGAATACAAGCAGTCACGGCAACCATCAGAGTCGAGGAAGGAAGGCTCCTTGGATCTGAATGAGGGATTTTGTGCACGCATTCTGAGCGGCACTTAAATCCAGAAGGTTTGTCAGATATTCAGCGAACAGTCACAGAAACACACACTGGAAAAATTACCACAATCAAACCACTCAGCTATACCGAGGAAAGCAAACACACACACACTGAAAGAAACCCATTTTTTTTAAACTATCACCAAATTAAAGATAGAATTAGTGAGGACTAAATCCCTATGAAAGTACAGCAAGGGAAAAAGAAAATTTCACTCCTAATGCCTGCACAATGAAAAGGGAGGGGAGGAAAGACTGGAAAACAATTAGAAAGACAAAGTTGATTTATCTGGTAAGAAAGTTAAAAAAATCTTGCTCTAACTACTAGCGCTCGAGATTCAGGGAAAACCATGTCTGTCACTGCTGCCGGCAAATGAGATCTGAGGAATTTTGGCAAAGAGTAGAGCATTATGGGAAGAGGGAAGAGTTCAAGACTTGGATCCCAGTCTCTATAAATGAGGCCAAGTTGGTTTTGAGGAGCAGATCCATAGTCCATTAGTGAGGAAGAATGAAAGGGACAACGTCAGATCACATACATCTTCTAAAGACGAAAGAAGAAGAGTAGGTGTAGGTTTTGGAAAATCCTTCTATAATAAATCATAGCATTTTCTGAGGAACAGTGAATCATCAGTTCCCACTGAAAACACTGGCACATTCTACCAATAGTCTCAGAGAAAGCGAAACCCTCACAGGGAGAATCAGAAACTGAACTCTCCTCTGAGTCTGAATCTGTAATCTGAAGAAAAAATCTGCATCTTCCTGTTCAGATGCAGAATCTTTAATCTCTTCCAGAAAAGAGGAATCCCTCCTTCTTTTAACAGAAACTGCTTTACAAGAAGGAACAACAGCATGAATAAACCATGTCCAGTAAACTACTTCTATTCAAAGAAATTTGAGGAAGAGTATATACATGCTTGATTTTCTATTTCTTTTTGACAGGAAAAATGTGGCCAACTCTGTTACTAATGGTAACAGCTGCCTCCCCTTGAACGGGCACAGCATTTTTGACACAACAGAGAAACCTTCCTTGCTCCTTCTCCCAGGACAAATATGTGTGTTTCTCCCTTGCCCACTGGCTACAACAGCCACAGAGGACATAGCTAACACCCAGTCCATACGGGCTGTAGGTGCTACACTGGAGTAAAAGAGAAGTGGTCTGAGGTACAGGAAATGTTCACAGCAGAGTCACCTACCTGTAGTTGTGACAAATAGCTAGCCTGTTGTGGTGGCAAAGGCTGCTTGTTTATTTTTTTTTCTTTTTCTGGCTGGAAGAAGGACCAACCATGGGAAAGGTGGTATTTTCTATGGTCAAATTGAAAATAATCAAAGTCAAAGTAAACGTTATTGTCATTTAGATCTGCACATACTGCAGGTAAACGAAGTTACGTTGCTTCATTCCCAGTACAAGAAACATACACACATACAGTTACTATTTAGTAATACTATTACAGACACTTAGATACATGTATTAAAATGTGCCACTTAGGGTATTGCACAAGTAGATATTGCAAGAACTTAAATTTTCACATTAACAGGTACCTGTGAAGCAAACATATTGCATATGTTTCAGGACAGATGAAGATTTGGATATTGTACTAAAGTATGCTACTATTAGTAGTGATCTTAGAATAAATGGACATGAGAGTATGTCATTTACTATAAAATAATGCTTCTTTCCTAAAGAAGAGACACCAGTCCACAAATGTTACATTTTTGACAGGGAAAAAAACACAGTAAAAGGCAATTTGAAACACTATGTCAGCCCCACAAAAGAAAAAAATAAACAATTTATCCACAGAAAATGTTTTCAGTTACTTTACACTATTTTTAAACTGACAGGAAAAAATGAGTGCACCATTTAAAAGAATGTTACAGTCAGATTTTTTTTCTCCCAAAGGAAACTTATCTGCCCAGGAAAAAAAAATCACAAGCTGACCATTGATCCTTAAAAGCCTCAGAAGAGCATATTCTTTGGCAGCACTAAAGCTCTGAAGAGCTTTGCGCCCAAACTTGTCTTTTAGTCAGTCAGGTTAAGATGCTTAGCATTTGGGCGTGTGGACAGTTCCCTGAAGCTTTGGAAGCTGACCAGCCTCTATATCCTTGACAGGATATAACCCGTATAAAAAAGGTTACTGCAGCAGAGATTAATATGATAAACATCTAGGATACTGTAAGTAGTATGTAAAAACATTTGTAACCAAAAGTAAACCAATTAATTTTAAAGGTGAGTGAAAGAAGGTAGCTAAGTCTGTGTGGTTAGATGGCTTAAATGCAATGGTTTATGGCTTACATTGTACAACACATGTGCATTACAGATTTCATACCTCATCAGTGCCAAAAAAGTCACTGCATTTTAATAGATCATGACAATGTTGACAAACTGTTCAAGTATCCACATCTCTAGGAATGGACAAACTAAAGACTTCAATGTAAACAATATATACCACCTCACTGACAATTCCCACAACAAACAAGCAAACAAAAAGTTGCCACAAAATTAAGAATAACCTGCAAACCAAACCTAGTTAGTAGGTGAAGCTGACCAACAGTTACTGTTCATTTCATCATTTCATAAAATGGCCACCCACAGAAAAGTAACATTTTAAACTAGTAAGCATATGAAGCACTGAACATAGCTGAGTCAATAAATGAAAACAAAAGGAAAATGGCTTGCCAAAGTACACATTGCTGAGCAAAAGCTTTGCTCCATTGTGCAGCAGACTTTGTGTGTGTGGCAGTTTGGTCCCTGGAAAGCAAGCAGTACTATTCCTTACTGATCAAGTACCTCCAGTATGCTGATACTACCCCAGTTGTTTCCCTTTCTTCTTGGACAATATGGCACTCCATTTCAACATATGGGGGGATCTCCTCTTTCTACATGGACTTTGCCTTTTGTTGACCTACCTTATATTTGTCCAGGCTGGGGAAAGAGTTGATCAAGGTGGTTGTCATTAGTGAAGGGCCTGGACTTTAAGCCCCCCCCATATCATTGACCAGCCAGCATGATCCAGTGTCCTGCTATATTGACTACACAGTGGATGCATGCTTCTAAACAACAGTTTGGCTCAGCTAGAGCAGGTATACTTCTTGGTTGGGCTTCTGTTCACCTGGTCTCAGGTGACTGGCTGCCACCCCAGGGACCTTCTCCAGTTGGAGCGGGACTGCATCAAATCCCGCTTCCTTAGGACTGATAAGTTCTGTTGGCCATTTCACTTCCATCCCTCCAATACTGATTCCTCCAGTGCACTAGCCAATTCTTGAACTTAAATCATGTTGGGTGCCGTCATGACATTATCCTCCTGTGCTTCACAGTCACTCTAATTAATATTTAGACTAAATTTAACCCTCAGTTTCTGCAAGATCCTTCTCCTGTATCCACAAACATCAATGGCAAAGCAATCTGCTCCATTGGGTAAAGTTGGTATAAGCTAATGTGCTACAGTGTGCCCCATACTGAAGGAAGTTTAAAGATACATAAAAGTTAGTGGGTGGGCAGAAAACAAGGCATGACTATAGTGTCAAAATGACAGTCAAGATTTTAATTCCATCTAAGCAGTCCCTCGTAAACAAACAACACAGATTTTTGGGCAACTGTATAACTTTTTCTGCAGATTTTCTCATATTATTATTATACAACGAGAAATTACATTGTCAGTGCATCTACACAGGCCTCTCAATTATAGCACACTATAAGTAAGCTCACTAAAACAGACAGGTATACGTCTTTGACACCAAGAACCTATGGTCAGGAGATGGGTCAGGAACGCTGAGCAGATGACCATGAAACTGGAGATGGAGCATCCAGAGGATGTTGACAACAATAGGTAGGAAATTGTGCCACACCTAGAAGAATTCTGGTAAAGAGTAAGATCAACTCAAGCCAAGCCAAGCCAAGCCTGTAGCACTAGAATGTGTGCAGTGCAGCAGTAAGTGGGGGGGAGGTATGTGCAATGACATGAACAAATCTAAGCTACATATACAACACAATCTCTTCTCTTCTTCCTCATAACTACCAGGTAAAAAAGCAGATGTGATGCAAACTGTTTTCTTGGAAACATGGAATCTGAATGATGGACAGTGGAGTTTCGTTTGTAATGCAACACACTAAACAGTTTCCAGAGAAACTGGAGAAGGACAGCATCTAGAACAGCCACATCATTAGAAATAAGTCACTAGGGACTAGCAAAGCTAGGAAAATATTTATTTAAGACAGCACACAAAAAGTTAATAATTGCTTCTAAAAGGATGCCTGTTCATTACAGAAAAAAATCAGTCATCGAATGTTACAATTTCAGAAAAATATTTTATTGCAAAGAAATTAAATCATTAATAATATCATTAGCAACAAACCATTAAATGCAAAAGGGCAGGAATCATACTGCATAATTAGAAGCAAGCTTTGTTTATATATATATATACATGCATAAAACCAATCACTTTTATCAGTGTATAAAAATACTAGTCAAGATTGTGCTTATGTTTCATACTTTTGACAGGCGTTCTTCTGAATTTAGGACTGAAAAGGCTGAAAGTTATGCCTGTACTCAGCTACATTTTCTTATCAGCGAACTTATTCATGTTTCCCTGATACAGCCAATATTGTATGAATCACAAATCCTAAATTGCTTATTTCATACTTGCTAACGTCACATCTGTTTTGAAGAAGTTCAAGTGTATGCAACTGTTTTGTTGATATGTGCCTCAAAGCAGTCGTTGTCATGTCAAGGATATTCAATGTATTATCTCAGTTTGTATCTTGACAAAGTAGGTCATTACATTCTGAAGTGGTAAAGCCAAACATTGGTGGCCTTTCTATAGCTGATAAAGTTATTCTGAATTTGCACACTGCAGTGTTATTCCTTCCACTGGCCTTGTATCTAACTATTTTTAACTACCTATCTGAATGTTCTGATCTACTTTCTCATCCTTGACTTTCACCAGACAAACAAAACCCACACTGCAGGAGGTGAAAGTGATAGACAACTGCACAACAATTAAATTAACTCTACCAGATAGCAGACTGAAATCTGCTAAAGGCTGTGTATCACATTTATATTAAACTGCAAAGCCCTCAACAGTCTCTGGTTTTGCCTCATATTTTTGCCTTGTCTCTTCTAAAATTTTTGAAAAGGGCAGGTTCCCTGATCCAAAAAAAACCCTTTAAAGTCATGACGCAAACTACATGGCCAACAAAGTATGATTCAATATACTAAACAGAAAATTGATTACATGAAACACAGTGGAATGAAATACGCAGAAGTATGATTACAAATAGAAATATGATAAGAAAAACACAGCAGTGTCTCAAGGGACAAAAGTAAAAAATCAGGGACAATTTTAAAGCAATTCACTTAGAAAGTTAACAGCATAACACATTTTGAATCCAAAAGCATTTTGAAAAAATAAGAAGTTTGAAAGTCTGGCATTCCTGACTAACTGTAATACTCCGTGAATTACCAGAAAATCAAAAATTTTACAAGAGACATGGCAAAAATAAGAGGGAAAATCAAGGACATTCTGCAAAATCCTGGACAGTTGAAATGTAGCGATTACAGAAAGTAATTCGATCTTGTGTAAAAACCTCAGCTGGTATTTTAGATGCACAGTTATGCAAGGTTCAATGATCTACACAATCAATGTCATTCCTGCATATTACAGATAACATGGTATACTAGTGAAGGAGTTTATCCAGAAAAACTAGCTTAAAGTAATGACATTTGTTTTATAGTATAACTATTTTGGACATTATGTATAATATTTTTACATTTCAATCCTTTCTTGGATGTTACCAAAATAAATTTCTTATTACATTAACCAACTATATAAAACAGGCTGATGATTAACATATAATATAGGATTAGGCTAATATATATAATGGCAAAAAGTTGCATTAATATTTCATATTATGATATACATCCAGGAAAAAAATACCACTATAGCACAGTTGTGCTACATTTCAAAACCTTAGCAAAATGCAATTCCTTTTCAAAATGCACAGAAATGCTTGGACAGAGCACCTACTGACTGAAAAGTGTCTAAATGACCCTGATACAATATCAGCACAGCACAAAGCTTGTCTTCCTTAGTGGAAGAGGGGTTGTCAGAAAACCATGTATGGTGGTGTAACAAACATTGTGGTATGTGAAGATGGGTTCTTCACAATGCATGACTCTCTAATTTTCATTCTATTTACTGATCAATGGTATCAGGTTTTTCAATTTACATAAGAGCCACATCACTCTAGAGAAAGATAACCTGTGGCCCCACGGCAATGAGAAAGACATTTAGCAACAACCACGCCTTTCAAAATAGAGTGGACCAAGAACAGTTGGAGGCTTCACTGACCTAAGGACAGCTTAAAAACTAGATAGCTTGTACTTCATTACATTAGTGGGAATGTGAACTTGGCACTAACACCAATCTTTACCAACTCATGCAGATAAAAGCAGGAGAGCAATATGACCCTGACTTTAAGTAACAAAGTACAAAAACTTTCCACAGGACTGCCTAACTGCAGCAGCTACAGCTCATTAGCTTGCACTTCTTTTGAGAAACCTATCCATTTTACTTTTGTACATTAAGCTTATTAACTTAGGATAACATTTGTCATTTTTTGGTGGAACAAAGGAATTTTTACAAAAGGAATTTTTACATATGCTTTATTCTTTTGATAATATTCAGGTAAGCCAACTACAATATGAGATCCAATGTTTAATAACTTGACTGTATTAAGTACATTAATTTTACTTTCAATTTAAATCCCTGAACTGTCGTACACAATACTATTTTTTTGTACTTCACACATTAATTGGTGGCAGTACAGTGGCCAAGTGAGGAGCATTGCTCCATGACCTTGTAAAGAACAAAGCTGGTTATCGGAAGATGGACAGATGAATGCTCATGGGTATTTTAGTGGGGTAAAGTGCATACATAATGTAGAGGCAGTAATGTGTAGTTTTGAGGGGTAACAGATATAACTGTAACCTCCAACTGTTCATGCGAATATACAGAAGAATGAAATTTTAAAGACTGGAACTTTATTATGGAATTTTGCCTTAAAGTGAATATCTTAACAGGACAAGCACACTAAAAGCTGACTTTTTTCCTTGTTTCTTTTTAACAGTAATGTACTGACTGCAAGCCAAAGGACATGATTGGGGGGGAAAACTGTAAGGCTTGAACTTTATGCCTTGTAACTAAAATCAGCAACTTCTGACATATGGGTCTTGAGTAATTGCAAATGTATGTTGGCTTAATAAAAAGGTATTGCATCACATATGTTGGCATCTGTTCACCGTCCTGTCTTCCTTGCATGTTATATGTTCACTGCTTTATTAATGTGTGCAGTTTTAATACTTAATGTTGTTTTTCATTTCTTAGCTTAAAATCACTTGCCGTAATACTATCTACATTTGTGTATTCTTGCACCTGCGCTAATATGTGCCCTGCTACATTCATTGCATATGTTTGTTTCGGACACTGTCTTCTTTACTGTTTCTAATTTTACACCTGACAAAATACCAATCTCAAACACACTTGCTTCTCAGCCTAAACATATATGCACGCACAACACCACTATTACATAGGTGCTCTCAGTCAGTGGTGTACTGTCATGCACACCTACCTAAATTCGTACATGTATGTTGTAGTAGTTGCCATTTGTCTGATGCTGCTTTGGATTTCCACTTAGCCTTTCTGTCAGCACTTGATTTGTGAATTTTGTAATGGAGGTCATGTTGGTTTGTACTACAATTGGGTGCGACTAACAAGACAGCATCATATAATGATGTAGGGGTGAGGTATGGCTTGTGTAATTGCAGTTGAGATGGATGTATGACCAGAGTCTCTTGAGCAGTAATGACCTCATAGGGTTCTGTATACATCCTGTACTTGAGTAGCTATATAGGCGAACAGAGTATCAAACAGCTAGTGAGGCTTTATTTATTTATCTTTCATTTGTTGACTGGTTTGGTCCAGCTGGGTCAGAGCCCTTTTTCAGTGTAGACCTGGGGAGAAAAGCTCCACAGTTAATATGTAAATTTTAGTAGACATAGTATATAACTAATTATACAAAGTCTCCAATAGTGATATGCAAACAAGTGGGTTTACACGAGTAGCAATTACATTGTACATATCAGCAAAAGAAGTAGAATATATAAAATTTACATTTTAGTCAAGCTAAGGTATAGTGCAGAGAAAGGTAAATAAGTCTCTTTTTTTTTGCTACTCATCTAAAAAGTAGACTAAATACTAAAAATCAAGGCAAGACAAAGTAAGGTAGGTAGGTACCGAGCAGAGTATGGTGTTTTATACACACAATTAGGCAATACTCCCATAGTTCAAAATAGGAAACTTCTTTGGAACTATACTATGAAGGCAGTGTATTACTCACAACTACTGTAGTATGAAATTCTTACTGTACTTCAGAAATTGACTGCATACATATACCTGTAATCGCTGTTTTCTGTGGTAAATTTTCAGAGGAATGTGGTTACCGATAATGTAAAATGTACTGTGGCAAACTTGGTGGTGGAATAATGTGTACTAAATAACTGCTTGTAGCTGTATTCCCTAAACAGGGGCTGCATATGTGCTCAGGCTTGTTTGTCTCATTGTAGTTGTGGTGATGACTGTGTACAAAATGTAATGATTTTTAATGGCAGATTGTACTAAATATCCTAATCTTTATCTTTAAAGGGATATTTTCTTACAACTATCTTTAACAATGCAGAAATTTCAAGTGCATTGCCAGACTTCAGAGGTATGTGATTTTGGAAATCTTGCGTTGATAATTGTTATCTTTCTGCAAATGTGGGTGACACTGAAGTGCGCAGTTTCTAAAGCGACTACTGGTTGTAATACTAATTACAACTCTGCAACATTGATTTGCTCTGAAATTTCACCTTTTGTTTCAATACATTCTGATATTCAAAATTGTTTCATGTGTCCAATGTGGACACACTACACACATTGGCATCCTAGGAACACTTCATTAGAATTTTCATTATTACATTCATTGTACTAATGGGTTGTTATGTGTAATGTATGACAGATGAGGTAATTAACAGGCATTTAGTCTGCTTTCTGTGCAAGCTGCATGTTAAGGCTTACTTGACTAGTGCATGCTGTTTCCATGTCTTCTGGTATCAGATGTTGTGTTCTGCTGATTATATTTGCTTATTGGAGACTTGTGGAAAGTTCAGTGGGGTCCTCACAGCCAAGGCTACTTTCCTTACCTTTAGTGCAAGCAGTGGATTTAGTCGAGTTTTCTTTGACTAGTAACACTTGAAACCACTCTATCGACAGACACTGTTTTTCTTTTACTGATGTTGAGCTGAGTGGGTGGCTGGGGTTACATTATGGTTAAAGAAAAAAAATGTTGTATTTCCTGTTTAGCCAACTTATTTTTAAGATGGGAGTTTCTGTTAAACCCACAAGACTTAGTTTTAAAACAGGAGTAGTTGAATACCATTTTTCTGTGGAAGTGTTTTTACTAAGTGAGAACTGACTTTAAAGACTAGATTTTTACTGGTTTTTGCCGCTTGTTTTCAGTGGGAAAGAGGCACCACTTTTGGCTTGACCATGGAATAAACTACCAGATCCATAGTCTGGCTTTCCAAATCCAGAAAAAAAAAAGAAGAACCATAGCTACCACAGCAGGCTAGGAGTTTGCATCAGCCTCCAGTGGGTGATTGCTGTAGCAATGGCTTTTGTTCCCCAGACCACTCACTTTACCCTTGATCTCTCTGCTGTAGCACCTACGGCCACTGTGGACTCGGGTTGGACACATCATCTGTGACTGCTGAGGTCCCCTCAGTGGGCAAGGGAAAGCCTCATTTGTTGGCCTTGGGAGAGGGAACGGGGAAGACTTCCCTGTTTTGTCAGAATATTACGCACATTGTTGGGAAGCTGCTGCTGCCATTACCACTGTTGGCCCCACTTTTCCTGTCAAAAAAGGGGGGATCTGTATCCACTTCTCATATTTCTTAGGAGTAGTGAACTGGATCAGGCTCAGGGTTTAATTTGAGCTACTGATGCTTATAAGGTGGTTTATGGTAAAAGAGGGATATCTCTCTCCCTGAAGAGATCTGGAATCTGAACAAGAAGATGAGGGGACAGTTTTCTCCTCAGAGTCCAGGGTAATCTTTTTCTGATTCTTCCTGTGGGGGGGTCTCTTTGTCTGAGGCTATTTCCAGAATGTGGTGGTGGTTCTTTGATACAAACCAAAGAGTGACATGGACAGACCATTTAGTAAAAACTGCAAGAAAAACCCAGCCTAGCTAGAGTTTTCACTTTTTGATACCATAAATCTCCTGTAATGAAAACCAAAACAGAAATGCGAGGAAATGGCTGTCCCCAGTGTTAAAGTAGAGGATTGACTTCACTTCCTAGTTTGTGAAAATTAAAAACACTTAAATATTACAGTATTAAGCAACAGTAATAAATCCAAAAGTTAAAATGTTAATTCCTCTTCTGTAAAGGTACTGAAGAAACAACAAACTCAAACAGGATTAGTCACTGTAATAAGTTGACGCTAGTAAAAACCAGAGGTTTACCACACCGGAAGTATAATAAAAAACAAGCATGGCCCACATGTTTAAAGTCTTTCATTACTCTTTCCCCTTGACAGCTAGGTCACAGAAGTAAAGCCTTCCTTCCCTTTAAATTGGACTCTGCAAAGCTTTCTGAAGTCCAAACACTAATATGGACAAAAGCGCACAACTCATTTTGAATAAAATTGCATGTTTCATTGAGGAAGTTGAACGCTTTCATTCTGGCTACGTGTGTTGAGTAGCACAGTGTGGACTGTGCTTGTTTTTTTGTTGCCATAATAATCTGGCTTTAATTCAGAAGTGCTTTCATCCACCAACTGGACTTCATTAGATCAATTTTTCAATAACTGCTTTAACCCATGGAAAGCTAATTTATCCTTTGCACTTACATATATAGCATGATCGACAGTTTCCTACATAATGAGCCTGGCCTACCACTAAAAGCTAGCCTGATGTATCTAACACAAGCTATCCTCTTTTTTTTTACAATCCAACTGAAGTAAGAAACAGTAATAATCAAAGTCCAAATAAATGAAGTACAGAACTAGTAATTAACTTCTAGTCTGTCTCCAGACAGGGGCAACGTGTCATAAAACTCCCTTCACTAAAGGATATTTAGCACCAAGGTGACCAGATATTTCCAAAATGAAATTAATAAAACAAAAAAAACTGAGTTGAAGTGGTATGTATGACAACATGCTCATGAAGAAAACGGCACCCACTCACTATAGTAACCTAGGAAAAGATATGAAAGAGATATACGTAAAAAATATGTAATTAAAACAAAAACTGTAATCATAAGTGTATTAAAACAAGCACTTTCACCCATAGGGCTTTATCAGATCACTGTTGGACATGGGCAACCATATAAATGGTAAAATGTGTGGAAAACATACAAATTACTATGCATATGAATAGAAAATGAGCATAAACCATCTAAAATACAGTGGAGATCCATAGGGTATATGGAGATAACCCATTAAGAACAGTGTTTCAGCTGCATGATGTCTGAATGCCAATGGCTTAAGTCATTCGGGCCAATAAAGACAAAATCTTTGGTAGTTTGAGAAACCCAGGAATATACTGTCCAATTGCCATGAAAACCCTGCGTATTCTTTTACCTTGTAAGTTAACCCAAACAAATGACTGGTGCCAGAAACATGGCCTCAAGCTGAATGTCAAAAAATGCATCATCCCCTTTGGGGAGAGTGATGTCCCCACATATCATATTAATAATATCCTAAGCATGTAATCAATAGTGAGGGATTTGGGCACCCAGGTTGATAGCAACCTGACTTTTGACTACCATGTTGCTTCTGTTGTACGGAAAGCTTTCTACATAGCCCACCTCATTAGTAAGGGTAACTCATCCAGGGACAAAGAGATTATAACATCCATGTGTTCTTCCCTTATAAGCCCAATTGAGTACAATGCTCCCTTCGGCATGTACCTCGCAAAGCACATGCAGCAGCTGGAGAGACCACAGAGGTTTCTCACCAGGAGAATCTAAGGCCTCAAACATCTACCCTACACTACACAGGCTAAAAGCCCTGTCCCTCTAGTCAGTTTCATACAGACTCCTCAGAGATGACCTCTGGCATACAAAGCAAGCTCAGACCCCACCTTGATGGGATTGCTGTATATCCGCAAGTCAAGCTCCACTTGAGTAACCCATATGAGTGACCTCAGCCTGGTCTGTGACATCAACAGGACTTGTTGGCAGGACAGATTTGTGTCCCAGAGAATCTCCCATCTGTGGAATAGACTCCCTGTCCATGTCAAGCAGAGTACTTCATTATCCCTTTTTAAGCGCAACCTGGATAACTGGATGGGAAACAGATAATACAACCCTGGGATTTCATCTGTGTCCCTGCTGGACAGGGGCTTTGGGTGCTGACTTGTCTAAACATGGGCTAAACTCTTGGCTAGGCTTATAAGGGCCTCAGGGCCAACAGCCTAGTAACTTCCTATGAGGAAATGCAAGCGATTTTTACACAAGTTATCCAGGAGCATGGTTGGGATTAAGTGACTTGCTTAGAAGTCACACAGTATGCAAATGGAGACTGAGGATATCAAAACCAGGACTAAAGTATAAAGCTTGTTAGTAAATCAAAGTCTTAAACTGATAGTGTACACTACATATGATGGTCACTTCTGTGACTATTTCTCAGTTTTAAAATTCAGTCCATTTAACTCTTTCAGACCTAGAATGAGTGGACTTTAACACCTCCTGACACATGAAGAGTTCCTGCCTGGTCAGACTTCGTCTAAGCTAAAATTCTGATAATACAGTTTTTAACCTTGCTGTAAACAAATGTATACATCTCAAAAACAATAAAAGTTACAAAAAAATTCAGTACACACTCTTCTTCACCATGGTGATATTAATATGGCAGGCAGACATAATAGTAACTTTATATTACACAAGTTTGCTTATTTGTGTCTTTCGGCTTTTCCCGGTTAGGGGTCGCCACAGCGGAACTCCGGTCTGCTAATGATTGGTAGTGGATTTTTACGTACCGGGTTACCATGCCCTCATGCACAACCTTTAACGAAGGCATGTCCCATTCACGTATGCCTCCACACAAAAGACGCTCTAGCTGAGAATTGAACGGGACAACGTCTTGCTATGAGGCGACAACACTACCACAGCACCACCACCGCAGTTTATATTACACAAGTAATTAGACAATATATCAATTTACTTATTATAATTATGCAAACAACTATTAACCTCTCTGTAATCACAGCAGACAGACCCCAACTATCAGTGTGACTTTTGTTTGGGCAGATACGGTGTTCATTTTGCTACAAAGTAGTTTTGTAGATGACACTCCGTTTCTGAGATCTTTGGTTAATTAGGAATGGTATGCATATTTAATGGACTTCGCCAAATCATTTCATGCAGACACCAATAAACATTTTTATACCGGATCAGTCGAGGCCCGGGTTAACAACAACCGCCACTAGTACTGTTAGTCTACAGGGTGCTGGTGGAAATTGGGCTACTGTTGGCCGAAGGAGGAGAAGAGGCGGAAGACATGGCTGAAGGCAAGAATAGAGGAGAAAGGCTAGGACTGTGGTAGTGAGGGTCGGAACTTTGAATGTTGGCAGTATGACTAGTATAGGGAGAGAGCTAGCTGATATGATGGACAGAAGGAAGGTTGTTATATTGTGTGTGCAAGAGACAGATGGAAGGGGAGTAAGGCTAGGTGTATCGGAGGTGGGTTCAAATTGTTTTATCATGGTGTGGATGGGAGGAGAAATGGCGTAGAAGTTATTCTGAAGGAACAGTATGCTAAGAGTGTTTTGGAGGTAAAAAGAGTGCCAGATAGAGTGATGTTTATGAAGCTGGAAATTGATGGTGTAATGATGAATGTTGTTAGTGCAGATGCTCCACAAGTTGGGTGTGCAATGGAAACATTTTGGAGTGAATTGGATGAAGTGGTGATGACTGTACCTTAGGGTGAGAGAGTGGTGATTGGAGCAGATTTCAATGGGCATGTTGGTGAAGGGAACAGAGGGGATGAGGAAGTGATGGGTAGGTATGGTGTTAAACAAAGGAATGTAGAAGGTCAGATGGTAGTGGATTTTGTGAAAAGGATGGACATGGCTGTGGTGAATACGTATTTTAACAAGAGGGAGGAGCATAGGGTGACATACAAGAGTGGAGGAAGATGCACACAGATGGATTATATCTTATGTAGGTCAGCCAGTTTGAAGGAGATTGGAGACTGTAAAGTGGTGACATGAGAAAGTGTAGTTAGGCAGCATAGGATGGTGGTTTGTAGGATGACACTGGTGATCAAAAAGAGGAGGAGGAGGAGTGTGAGGGCAGCACCAAGGATCAAATGGTGGAAATTGAAAAAGGGTAATTGTGAGGTGTTGTTCAGGGATGAGTTAAGGCAGACACTGGGTGGCAGTGAAGAGTTACCAAATAGCTGGGTAACTACAGCAGAGCTAGTAAGGGAGATGGCTAGAAAGGTGCTTGGTATCACATCTGGACAGAGGAAGGACGACAAGGAGACATGGTGGTGAAATGAGGAAGTACAGGAGAGTATACAGAGAAAGAGGTTGGCAAAGAAGAAGTGGGATTGCCAGAGAGATGAAGAAAGTAGACAGGAGTATAAGGAGATGAGGTGCATGGCAAAGAGAGAGGTGGCGAAGGCTAAGGATAAGGCATATGAAGAGTTGTATGAAAGGTTGGACACTAAGGAGGGAGAACAGGACCTGTACCGATTGGCTAGACAGAGGGACCGAGCTAGGAAAGATGTGCAGCAGGTAAAGGTGATAAAGGATAATGAGGGAAACATACAAGCGAGGAGAGTGTGTTGAGGAGATGGAAAGAGTACTTTGAGGGGCTGATGAATGAAGAGAATGGGAGGGACAGAAGGTTGGATGATGTAGGGATAGTGAATCATGAAGTACAATGGATTAGCAAGGAGGAAGTAAGGATAGCTATGAAGAGAATGAAGAATGGAAAGGCTGTTGGCCCAGATGACATACCTGTAGAAGCATGGAGGTGTTTAGGTGAAATGGCAGTGGAGTTTTTAACCAGATTGTTTAATGAAATCTTGGAAAGTGAGAGGATGCCTGAGGAATGGAGAAGAAGTGTTTTGGTACCGATTTTTAAGAATAAGGTTGATGTGCAGAGCTGTAGTAACTACAGAGGGATTAAATTGATCAGTCACAGCATGAAGTTATGGGAAAGATTAGTGGAAGCAAGGTTAAAAAGGGACGTGATGATTAGTGATCAGCAGTATGGTTTCATGCCGGGAAAGAGCACTACAAATGCGATCTTTGCTCTGAGAGTATTGATGGATAAGTACAGAGAATGTCAGAAGGAGCTGCATTGTGTTTTTGTAGACTTAGAGAAAGCATATGACAGGGTGCCTAGAGAGGAGTTGTGATATTGTATGAGGAAGTCAGGAGTGTCAGAAAAGTATGTAGGAGTGGTACAGGATATGTACGAGGGTAGTGTGACAGCGGTGAGGTCTGCGGTGGGAGTGACAGATGCGTTTAAGGTGGAGGTGGGGTTACATCAAGGATCAGCTCTGTGCCCTTTCTTATTTGCAATGGTGATGGACAGGTTGACAGACAAGATCAGACAGGAGTCCCCGTGGACTATGATGTTTGCAGATGACATTGTGATCTGTAGTGAGAGTAGGGAACAGGTGGAGGAGACCCTGGAGAGATGGGGATATGCTCTAGAGAGAAGAGGAATGAAGGTCAGCAGGACTAAGACAGAATATATGTGTGTGAATGAGAGGGAGGATAGAGGAATGGTTAGGATGCAAGGAGTAGAGGTGGCAAAGGTGGATGAGTTTAAATACTTGGGGTCAATAGTTCAGAGTAATGGTGAGTGTGGAAGAGAGGTGAAGAAGAGAGTACAGGCAGGATGGAGTGGGTGGAGCAGAGTGCCAGAGTGATTTGTGAAAGACGAGTACCTGTAAGAGTGAAAGGGAAGGTCTACAAGAGTGTAGTGAGACCAGCTATGTTATATGGGTTGGAGACAGTGGCATTGACAAAAAGGCAGGAGTTTGAGCTGGATGTGGCAGACTTAAAGATGTTAAGATTTGCACTGGGTGTGACGAGGGTGGACAGGATTAGGAATAAGTATATTAGAGGGTCAGCCCAGGTTGGAAGGTTTGGAGACAAAGCCAGAGAGGCACGATTACGTTGGTTTGGACATGTGCTGAGGAGGGATGCTGAGTATATTGGGAAAAAGATGCTAATGATGAAGCTACCAGGTAACAGGAAAAGAGGAAGGCCTAAGATAAGGTTTATGGATGTGGTGAGAGAGGACATGCAGGTGGCTGGTGTAACAGAGCAAGATGCAGAGGACAGGAAGAAATGGAAAAAGGTGATCTGCTGTGGCGACCCCTAACAGGAACAGCCGAAAGAAGATGATGATGATGCATATTTAATGGACAAAAAAATCAAAATATCTGACATGCTGTGCTAGTTAGACACCATCTATCACTTTAAAGTTTTTTCAGCATTGTGTACACATCATTTGATATCAGGAAGTAACGTGTAAATGTAAACATGCTCCAATTCAAGTTATGTGGTACATTGATGCTATTTCCAGGAAAACCTCATAATTATTTGTGGTATCAAACACCAAATTTGGTGTAATGAGTCATTCATGCCCTCTCTGGCGACTTGGCAAATAAAACACTGAATCACAATCCATCCAAATACACAATGACAGAAATATATACAGAAATATGATAATTATGCTAATATATATTTTATTACTGAACAGCTATAAATATCTGTCAAATGATAGTATTAGTGACAAGTTTTGCAGTATTATGTAAGCTTTAATTTGATACTATGGAGTACCATGTAAATACCCTTTGGTTTAAGTAATTTATATAATTATGAAAATATGCTGTACATTCATAATATTTCCAGGAAAAAAGTCAATTTTTGTGATACCAAGTACCACATTGGTGTAAGGAGACATTTATGACCTCTCTGGTGGCTTTGCATGTGAATTACTGAAACATAAACTGTTAAATACACAATGCCATATATTAGTACAGAAATATTACAATTATGTTAATATTTTATTACTGAGTGACTATAAATATACCTGGTAGGAGATAGACAGCTGGTATGAGTGACAGTTTTTTAAGCATTATGGAATCTTTCATTTGATACCATGGGATACCATGTAAACACGACCCAGATCAACATATTAATATAGTTATGAACAAATACCATATATTCATAATATTTCCAGAAAAAAATCAAAATTGTTGTGGTACCAAGTACCACACTGGAGCCATTCATGACCTCTCTGTTGACTTGGCATGTCCTGCTGTTCTACAATGCATCCCCATGGGGATTTCCAGTTACAAATCAGAATATGATATTTAGGCAAATATGCATATTTCAGTACTAAACTAATTTCTTCAGATTGGTAGCAAGCAGATAGCAGTGACCACTTTTTCAGCACTGTGTAAGTTTTAATTTGGAAATATATATGTACTGAAAACAGCACTCCAGCTGTGTACCCATGTATTTACAAATTCTATACAAGGAAGAGGCTAGTTAGTACATTCTGTTTACAAACCAAGACATAACGTAAATGTATGCTGCAAGCATGGCTAACAGGCCTATGCTCAACACATCTACACAAAAAGAAATAATTGGTGGCTAATGGTCAAAACATACGCTCATGACAACAGTACTTATACTTACTAAAAAAGATAATGGAAAACATCCACATAACCACGCATTCTGCTAACTCTATGGATAACATAGTTCTAAAGCCCACATATCTCAACTGTGAGCCTAACAGAGTGAACAGTATGTTCTGTTTACAAACCTTAACAAACAGCAGACATATGCTGAAAACATGGCTAACAGGCCTGTGTTCAGTACATCCAGAACAAACATCTCACCACAAACTTCTTGTAAAACTATACATATTTATATAATATTCTATGCAGGGGTAAGAGAATACCTCATGGCAGTACCTCTTTTTGATGGCAAATTATTTCATTAACTTAAAAATACTTTTTAAACAAAAAAACAGCTTGAGTGAGTTATCACTTATGACATAAGCAATCATACATTTATATAATGAAAACAAATTATGTTGACATACATATTTTCAGTTGCAAACATTAAACATCACCTATAATCTATGCAGTCATTGTCAGTCAGTCATCACATAGCTCATTCAATTCCTGCCTTCCCTTAAACCTCATTCCTCCTCCAAAACATTATTCTACATGTATTGTTCCCACAATTCCCATGTGCTTCTATGTAATTTGCTCCTACCCTTTTTTTAAAGATCTAACTTCCAGTTCTTCTACCTCTGTTACTATATTCGCTACTTCTAGTATAGTTGGTTTAGACTTTGAAAGGTACTGAAGAAACAACAAACTCAGACAGCATTAGTCACTGTAATAACTTGACTCTAGTAAAAACCAGAGGTTTACCATTTTCTATTTTGGCAGCCACCAGAATTAAACTCCGCATTCCTTACTATGTTTGGCAATTCAGATTATGTATTACAGCTAAAAAAAAAAATCCTTAGTTACACCAATTTGCTCACTCAATATTTCCGACAGAGCAGTCTGCAGGAATTTTTAAAATCTGGCAACTCATTACACTCTCAAAAACATATGTTCCCAATTACTTCTTTCTTCCCTAAAATACCTCCAATATTTGCAATCCATCTGAGAAAAAAATTCTTTGGAGTCTGCTTGGGCTAAAAAATATGTGTCACAAAAGCAATTGAAGTCAATAGTGTAGCTGCTCTGAATTAACTCCCTCTCACACCAACGAACAAATTTTCTTCAGCAAAATGAATCAAAGGGAGAAACATGGCAGAAATAATATAAAAAGGAGAATAATCTGTGATGTGAAAACGCTAACCATATCAACATTTTTTATATTATTTCTGCTGTGTTTCTCCCCCCGATTCATTTTGTTGAAGTAAAAAATATGTGTGCAAACACCTCCAAGCAAAAATCCTAAATCTTCTAGACTTTGTTGCATATTTGGGAGTCATACATATATCCTCCCATTATTTCTTTGTGAATTGCTTATCCAATCCTTTCTAATCTCTTCTGATTGATTTCTATAGTTATTATGCAATACTTTATATTCCCGACTATTTATCCATTGTTTAACAGGAGCTTCTGCGCTAGAGTGTACTAAAAACTCTACTACTGCTGTTTTTTCACTTAGGATCCCACTATTTCTTTCTCTTTGCCTATAATCTGATATCAACCCTTGATAGGGAAGGCAATCTCCAGCTTGCAAGCCAAACAAATTCTTAGCCTCTTCCCATTCTATTACTTTTCCCTCTCTTTATTTTTTGCTCTCAATACCTTGGTTCCTTTGCCAGTTTTCTCCAATAAACTCCAGTCCCGTCTTGCTTATTCACTGTACCCTTATCGTAGTCATCTCCCGTAATGGCTTAGTTCTTAGAATACATTCTGCTACCTTATAAATATAGTAATGTTCAGCATGGCTATTGCTAGTCTCCTTAAGGATCTGGATCCAAAATCCCAGTCTCTCCTTGTTTCTTGACCTTACCCTGTTTCATCATCACCCACTTCCACCTTGAATTATAACTTTATGCTTGTGCTAGGTATATATGAGCCTTAACTGTGTAGCTCTGAAATACTTTCAGAGCAGGTAATCTCAAACCCCCTTGAGATCAACTTACACACTTGACTCTTGCCATCTTTCCCTCCCAAATACAATCCTTCAACTCTTTATTAATTGCTATCTACAACTTCTTCTCTAGTTGATAAAAAATTGCCTGACCTGTGTAAAAAACTAAAGGGACTAAAAACATTTTCACGGCTTGTATCTTGCTATCCATATCCATAAAACAGGGCTTATAATTTCACAGATTTTGTATTATCATTTGTTCAGTCTCTTCCCACATATCCTTAAGCCATATCAGAATCCTTCGAATCCATAGTACTTAATTTTATCAAGTCCTCATAAACAGGGGTATTGCTGAACAAATTTGTGTGTAGGTCCATACTTTACAGCCTTTGTCTTTGTTTTAACTTCATTAATTTTGTATCTCGAAAAGACTTGAAACTGTCTCAGAATGTTCCATAATACTGAAATGTCCTTTTATGATTTTTTTGGTTTTATCAGGTATAAAAAAATATCATGTACAAATAAAGCCAACTTTTCTTGATTACCACACCAATTATATCCTTGAATTTCTGAGCCCCCTTTGCCAATGGTTACAATTATAATGCAAATAGTAAAGGGGAACTAGGACACCCCTTCCTGGTTCCACTGCTCAAACAGAATTTATCAGAGTGGAAACCATGCCACTTTACTTTTCACCTCCAATACCGCATATGTCCTCCTAATCAACCTTATAATTTATTGGAGAATGCAAATGCTTCCAATGCCCTACTCATAAAATCCCAGCTTACTCTGTTGAATGCTTTCGCTGCATCAAGACCCACCAACAACAGTGGTATCTTCTTACATTCTGCTTCCATCTGGATTATCATTCTTCTGTGAATGTCAAATGTTTGCCTGCCCTCCACAAAACCAGATTGTTCCATATCTATCCATTTTAGCATCACCTTTGTCATTCTTTCAGTCATTATAGACATAACCACTTTATAATCATGGTTTAGAATCACAGTGGGCATACATGAAGCTGGATCTGATGGGCCTTTACCTTCTTTAGATATTAAAGCAACCACCTCTTTCTTCCAGGATGTTGAAAAAGAAAACTGATACACAAAACCTTCCAGATCTTTATCACTTTCTTCCCTCGTAGCTTCCAACTTCAATGGGAATACCATCTATTCCAGGAGACTTTCCTGTAGATTGGTTACGAATCACCATTTTTATCTCATCTCTTCTAACTGAGCCTTATCTACCTCTAACCTTGGCATATTTAATTATTTCATAAATATTTCCATTTATACTTTTTCTGGATTTCTACATTTCATTCTGCTTTATATAGATTTTCATAAAATTTCCAAAATATTTTTAATACTGAAAGGATCTCTAGTTATTTTCCTTGTTATAAGCTCCCTAAGCATGGCGATAATGCCTTCTACTTTCTGTTTCCTGAACTGTTGTGCAAAAAGCTTTTGAGCTCTGGAGTTATTATCAAAAATCAGTTGCTTAACAGCAGTCTTTCTAAACTCATGCATATTACTGAAGTAGTCCCTTATTTTCTATTTAGCAATCTGCATTTGCGCCTGTTCTTATTCTGAGAGACTCCACCTATTCTGAAATCCTTTAACCTTTGTCAGTCCCTCTAAATAATTCTTTTTACTTCTTCAGTATATCACTTTTTCTTTTATTTCAACCCTATTTTTAAACTCCACTTTATTTTTATTCTACTCCCTATCTATATTTTCAGATGAAACTTCTATCCTCCCTAATAACTCGCAACTAATTTCTACTACCCATTCATTAAACTCCTCTCTGTTTAACAGAAAGGTAGGAAAGCACCAGTGTCTCATTGTTATTTCATTACCCTGTATTTTTATTTTAATTACTGCCATGTGATCTGAAATAGTTATTGAATGCCTGTCAAAACCTTCAATTAAATGAACATTTTACTGTGAATTTCTGTCTACCCTAGACAAGTTTTTGTACCTTGGAGAATAATATATAAATTCTCTCTGGACTCCTAATACTGAATTCACATCTTCCATACCAAATATTTTCATAAATTTCTTGAAAAATCTACCGTCTTTTGTTAAAGTTTCCATTGTAGGCCCCCAGATACATCCTCACTGTTGCAAATCAAATTCCAGTCCCCAGCTATAGGTAATATTCCCAGCTGAAAGCTGATTATTTCTTTGAGAATTTTCTTAAGCTCCATTATAGTTTTTGGTGGAATATAAATACATGCCAGTGTAATGCTTCATCCTTGCCAGTAGCCCCTTATTACTACAAATCTAAAGTTATCATCTTTTTCCCCTCTTCTATCACTATTGGAGCTCCTCTCGCAATTAATATAAGTGCTTCCCTTTTACTTTTTACAAGATATTCTGCTGAATAACCATCCTGAAATCCCACAAAGTCACATGCTCAATTCTTTCCAAATGTATATCCTGTAGTATAGGTATTTGCACTCTGCATTTTAATACAGTTTAATGTTCATTTTGTATATATCTGTGAGACCATTCACATGTAAAGGTAATATGGAGTGGTGATATTATGATAAGAAGTTATTATTCCCACCTGCTATGTATAACAGCTTTTTTAATGTCTAATTTCTGCTTTTGTGTTTCCTACATACACTGATGTTTGGCCAGTTGATCTTTTTATACATTTGTTTCTTGTCATATCCATTTGAACCTATGTTACATCTTACAAGAATGTTTGTTTTAATGAAAACCCTCAAACAAACAAACACACCCAGGAACACCCCCAGAATTTATTAACTTAATATAAATAAACACACTATACATTTTAAAACAATGAAGATTAACCCTAACAGAAATAATTGTCACAGACTGACAGCCACACTCACAAGCTTGAGTTAGCATATAATGAAGGTTAACCATGCTAAGATGCATGGTACAGCCTGTGCTTCTGCTTACACTAAGTGCTGTCTTTGTCTTATCTTTATTCCTATCCCATATGTAGAAAACAACTTGAATGATTTCAGAAAATATTATTTTCTAGCCCTTGAAAGAAAGAAGTATTCTGTTTTTATTGCCCCTTATCAGATGGGCTTCACAGAAACAAGAGAACCAGATACACAGTTGCCTTCCACAACAAACTTCTCATATTGCACTGTGAACTTTTCATTATATTCAAGTGTTCTTATATTTACTTGTTTCCCCTTAAAACTTATTAGATCAAGCCAAGGGCCTTAATCTAGTCATTTCCTATGCAAACACAAGAAAAACAGCATATCACTTTTACTTGTATCATGTTCTTTGGTTCGTAGGGGTTTACTAGGCGAAAAACCACAAAGATCTTTTTAAGCCTAGCCATGCATCCCAAATCTCTGACAAATTCTGCACCCCTGATAAGTGTAAGCAGGAGCTTGGTAGATGAAACATTTAGAGACTGCCTATGTCCATTAGAGACATAGGTGCCAAATCAGGTTTGAATTTCCTGTTCCCATGCAGTTGTCAAAGTTTCACTTGAATTAGGTTAGGGAGGAACTCTGCTTCACATGGATGGGGAGCGTGTTCCAGAAATGGGGTAGTCTCTGGGATACATGCCTATCTCTCCAGCAGGTCTTATTTATATCACAGGCAAGGTTTAAGTCTTAAGAATGGGCAAATCTGGTGCTGTTTGTTTTGTAGATAAACAGGAGGTCCATCAGAATGGGATCTGACAATGCCCTGTATGCCAGGCATAGATTTCCCTCAACAGCCTGTAAGACACAGAATACAGGGATAGGTCATTCAGGCAGCCTGCATAGTACATGTTACTTACGCCCTGTATTCTTTTAGTGAGGAGCCTCTACAGAGGTTCCAGTTGTTGAATACGCCTGGTTAAGCTTTGTTCTGTTTTTACATTGCAGTGCCTACAATTCCTAAACCTGAATAAGACAGGATGAAGATAGAAAAAAGAGGCAACTTTTTACTTTAGTATCACTGTTACACACAAAAACAACTGAAAAAGCTTTACTTTTAAACATGCAGTATATGTCATGTTTTATAAAAATACCAATAAGAACAAAATATATTTTACTTAGAGGTATTTCACCCCTTCCTCTTACCCTCTCCTTTATGTTCTTCCTAACATTAATGACACCAAGTAAGGCATATGCTTTGGAGTCCCCTACAAGTTTAACAAAGTCAAAACGTACAATATTTCAAGGTTTTCTTGTTCTGTCACATTTCAAAAATGTAAATGATGCTTGTAATCCCACATTTAATCATTAATTTCCTAGTCACTAGTTTTCTCCATCTGCCAAATCCAGTTGCTGGTTCATTTACAAAGTACTCCTGGCTCTTCTACTCAAGTCCTGTGCTTTTTTTTTCTTTCTTTCACACAATTTCTTTTGAAACACTGGAAAAGGTTTCACTTGCATAATCTCTCTATGAGCTTTATTATCAGAAAAATAAGCAGCAGAATCCTATTCTGTTTGATACCTCACTTTTTGTTGGACAAACTTTTGTATTTCCTCCTTAACATGTTCTACATCAAAAATGACTTCGACCTTCCAGAAAAAAAAATACTCTGAAGATAGCTGGATACAGCAGCTTGAATTTCACACCTGTTTCTCTGCATTCCCCAACTAATAGAATAAAATTACTTCTCTTCAGCCTGGTGTACAGCACGTAATCAATTTCCACAAACACTCTACTCTCTCTAACTTTTAGTATGTTGTCCTTCTGCCACAATTTTTGTCAGAATCAACTCTTTCTGCTCAAGTCTGATAGAATTACTATTTAAAGTCGTGGCTGCTTTCTCATGGCCAAGTTTGAAGCATACACACTATGCACACTTTCAATTAATAACTCTGCTGTGAAATACCAGTCTAGTTGCTTATTTGTGCTTTCATAAAATGAATACAGACTGTTCCTTCCAGTTTCTCTGGTAAAGCAAAAAATCTCAGGTTTTCTCTATGTCCTCTATCATCTAATTCTACCATTTCAAGTATAAAAGCTGCCCAAACTTGGATGAACCAGTGTCTGTAAAAAAAACAAATAAAATGCACAAACTATAAATAAAATACGATCGCTGGATGCAATGATAGCCAGTAAAACAGCATTTATTGTGGTAAACGCTTTCACGACAACTAAAAATTGCTTCATCAGACCAAGACAGAATTAAGACACCTACATTATAAAAGATATCACAGCCAATCAAGAAACATCAATAGAAACACACCCACTTATAGCAATTAAGCATAAAAACATCCTATTAAAGGAAATAAAAAGGTAAAATATAAAAACACATAAATGAAAACACAGATACAAAGGCTTACAACAAGGAGAAAATATACAAAATGTGAACATATGAATATATAGATGTAGAAAATATTTACTTCTTCCTTAATCCGCGTGACCTCAAAACAGCTTTCAAAGAGACATGATCATTGAGTCCTGACCCCCTATTACAACTCATCCTCAGGATCCATTCGAGCTCAACTGTTTCAGTCCTAGTCTTTAAATCACCTAACCCAGAACTCATATAAACCCTATCTATGACACAAAACCTGAACTCATGGGAGGCCCCTTTCTCAAAAATATGTTTAGCAAGAGCATTACACATACATTGTATCTTGATGGAGTAAATGTACTCCCCAATACATTCTTTCAACCTACACTTACTCTTCCCCATATAAAAAGATGAACAGATGACACAATAAGCCAAATATATAATATCCTTAGTACTGCAATCAGCCCTGACTCTAAAATCAAATTTAACACCAGTATCCAGATAGGTGAAAATGCTACTACTATCAATATAGGTACAATAACAACAATTATTACAGGGAAAAGTGTGAGAGTATCACCCACCAGTCTAGGTTTCCTAAATCTGTCTCGATAACATAACATCCTTTTCAAATTTGTCGTGTTTCTAAAGACAAAAGCTGGGCATTCCCCTACAGTACCTTTGATCTTATCATCCATAAGAAGTATAGGCCAGTGTTTTCTAATAATGCCAGTAACAATACTGAAATCACTACTTTATGGAAGAGAGAAAGAAAGGCCTCTCATACTCTTAACATCAACATCACCAGTATCCACTGTGTCCGTGGTACTCGAAAAATATGGTGTAGCATGTGAGGATCTCATCTGAGTACTTAGTGCTATCCCCTGACCCACCTCCTTCTGTTTATATCCACGAAGCACAAAGCAATCTTTCAAAGAAACAATCTCCATATTAAAACCTTCCTTACTCACATTCAGTCTGGAAGCACGCATACCCTGGCCTTTCACAATATTTGCAAAAACATGCTGGGGATGCATACTAGTCCTATGCAAAAGGGAACTTCTATAACACCCCTTCCTAAACAATTTTGTATTGAAAGACATATCATTATACATCTGATCACCTCAACATCCAAAAATTCAATATTGATGAGCGAATATTTAACAGAAAACCTAAGAAAAGATGTGGTACTATGCAAAAATTAAATAATGCCGAAAAGGTCAGTAACCATGCCCGTCCACAGCATAAAGATGTCATCCACAAACCAGGAATAAAAACTAATATAGGTGGAAGAATCATGACACCCAAGTACATGGGTATTCTCTCATTGGGCTAAGACCATATCGGCATAGCTATTCGCACAGGGAGTGCCCATAGCTACGCCAGCAGTCTGCAAAAAATATTTACTATCAAAAAGAAAAATACTGTTCTCAAGTACCACTTCAAGAAACAAACAAACCAAGTCAACATGAATTCTATCAAGCGTACCATGTTCATTGAGGTATGCACAAACCATTTCCAAGCCCTCCTTATTGGGAATAACAGTAAACAATGATACAGTGTCCATTGTAACTAATCAACAATCAGTAGTTAATATAGTATTACTAAATGCACATATAGATTCTGTAAACATTGCTTAGAATCTTTCAATATAGCCACAGACTTATCCAAAAGAGGTCTAATCTGTTTCTCAATATAAATAGAGAAGGGTTGAGTTAACCACCCTCCCCAAGCCACAACAGGCCTGGGGGGTGTAATAGGAGCTTTATGTACATTAGGAATGCCATGGAAAGTGGGAATACATAGGGCCTCCACAGTCGGTAATTAGCTAACTCTGTAGTAAACAATCATTTACAGTATTATGTACACTACGTATCATACAATGAATCTCGGCCAAATCAATCTTTGTATATACATTTGTATCAGACAGCATTGCTCTAATAGAAGAAGAATAAAAATCTTTCTCCATAACAACTATAGAGCCACCCTTATCTGCAGACTGAATAACAATGCTGTCATCATCACGTAACCCATTCAATGCTGACCTTTCATTAAATATCAAGTTATTAAAGTCACGGTAACCATGTCTATCATTTAATACCAAAGATCATCCTCACATAATTTCAAAAACGTTTGCACTATGGGATGATGTTAAGGTGTAAAAGTGCTAGGTCTCTTAAAGAGACAACTATCAGTTGCACCATCACTAGAAAAAAAAACTATTTCAGCATTAAATTCCTGCCAAAGATCCTCAGGTTAATGAGGGTATTAGCAAAGTCAGTTCTACATGTGGGAATGAAGGAGAGCCACTTACTTAATACTGAAGTCTCAAACTCAGTCAGAACTTTATAAAACAAGTTATAGATCAGGGAGTGGCTATCATCTGTCACATCTTTTTCAAAGTTATGTGTCCCTCTGCATCCATAGGCTGCTTCCTTTTCATCGTCCCTCGGCCCCTCAAAAAATCATTGCTAATAAATAGACCTCCATTCAGAAGCATTAGTCTTTCCTCAATCATCATATTTCAGTCTGAGTGTCATACCATAGAATCATTTCTCTTAATATCATGTTTGTACAACATACCACTGTTTAAGCATGTTAGGCTTTATAAGGAAATAGCAAAACAGCAGCTGGGACTCCACCATACCAAAGGAGTACTAGTACTAGTGTTCCTCTACATATTTTGCCTTTATACAACAAAATCCTGAAAGTACTTTTCTCAAGCAGCCAGCCACCAGATGCTCTCACCATTTGTATCTCCTTAAAAGGCGGACCCCCCCTCCCATTTTACACTGAAGCAAACAATCCACATAACACCCAAAAAGTAATCTCCATCTCTATCCAGCAGACATTTCTGTAGACTCCCAGTACTGCATTAGAATGCAACTAGACACCCAGGGGTGTGAATGCTGACTATAGCTGATGGTCACTGCTGAAGTGACATCCCGACCCCATGTGCAAAATGAGAAAAAGGATGGTTATGGATGGATGGATAGACATAACTTAACCATAACATCTCTTTCACATTTAACGATACTATAGCAACTAGAAAATTACTATGGAAAACATGGCCTTATAACTTGAAAATAAATTCTTGAAGGCCAATCAATTCCTGGAGTGAAGCATTAGGTTCCTCAAAACTTTGACGGCAAAATCACATTTGGGTTATTAGTCCATTAACAACTGCACAGGACTGTAAGTTCAGATAGATACTTCATCAACATGCCTCTTGCTAAGTTCCTAATCCAGAAAGGATGGCTCTCTGATGACAATGCCTGAGAATCTCTAGCCAAAACCAAAACATGCACATTTTCTCTCATTAACTGAGGAAAATGCAATTATTGTTTTAGAGGCTTACAAATGTACAGGGATTGGGTCAAGGCATTTTGAACTCACTCAGTAATGTACTAACTACTTCTAAATGGGACACATATTTTTGAAACACTGTAGAAACTCTGTCACTGAGAATTTATTTTTTACTTTTTAATTACTCCAAATAGAATCAGGCTGCTCTGTTTGGTGCAATCTAACAGTTCTTAAACCATAACACTCCAGTATTTTAGATCCTACAAAATTATGTTTCTCAGACACAGATATTTATCATCCAGTCTTCTAAGGCAGCTTCTGATGCAGGAATATTTTCAAATCACAACATGACAGTTGTCACAAAACTAAGAAGACCATAACAAAGATCTACATGGATGATGGTGAAACAAGGCCAAAGCCATTAGCAACTGTAACAAACATACACCTAAAACAGAAGCTTCTACAAAATACAAAATGCACTAAACTTAAACAGTAGTCAACATAAGGGTTTGAACTAAACTGTAAAAGGCCCTTTGCTTTTCTACACTTCTTTGAAATTTGCTGATGTTTTTACAATTGAGGGTAATTCCACTACCAAGGAAGTTGGCTGCAGAGATCCTTCATGAGCATCCACAAAAAACAAATATGTGGTATTACCAAAAGCAGCTTAATTTCAATTTCTAAGGTTCTTCCCAACCTAAATAACTGTTTTGATTTCAAAACATTAGCTGGACAGCTAATCCTTCTCCCTGGTGACATGATACTAGTTAAAGCTAATTTAAACAACTCATTCATTGAAAACATGGAGAGACAAAATTATTGTTTCTACAATGACCATGCGCAATAAGAAAAAACATTTCAGATCAACACTGGGTTAAGGCATTTTGCCTCATTCCCCACTCAAATACATACATCAGAAGTTTAAACAACACAATACAATTTCATTAACATTGCCTGACCAGTTTATATCAGCAACAAATGTTTCTTGATCAACATTATATTATACACTCTGGGCAGCAAATGAAGGTAAGGAATATACTGAAGAAAGGGCTTTACAGTAATGAAGCATATGCTGATCACAAACACAAAAGTGACAAAATTTGTTTCTAATGGGAATGAAGATAAAACGATCATCAGGGCTGTTCCACTAAATGGGATAAGATAACAAAAGTACTCTCTCAGGATATGCTGAAGGGATCAAGCTCCAATGAAACTCTTCCCTCCTTGATGAGGATAAACAACAACAGGGCTGCTCCTATACCTCTCAGTATCCAAGAAACCAACTTTTATTGGAAGAAGCATGGAAAAGGACTCCCCCAAACAAACAAGAGGAACAGGAATTTACAGGAATGTCATATGTCTGATAACCCAACTGGTTACTGCACCATGACGTCTGACATCATAGTGCAGAAACCAATCAGGTTGTTGGCCATGAAGGACTACACTAAGTAGGGGATTTGTAAGAAAAATGCATTGTGGAAAAATAATGTAAAAAGTATGTGGAATAAAGACATAAAGTAATAAAATTTAAAAGTGTGCCAAAGGCTGTTTAATAGGATGTGCCATGGCTACTCTGATGCCAGTAAGAAAGCATGCCGCCATCAGAGATTACTCTACTGAATGTGCTTTCATGAACACAGTAGTACATGCCAATAAAACAATTTTTTCATGGAATTTTCAAATGCTAGCACTGTTTTTTTTTTTTTAATTTTATTTACATGTGAACAACTGCATAATTTGATGACTTAATTTGTGCTAGTGTAAATTAATTCCAGGTAGCACAAAGTGCTCTTAAAGTTATGAGCACACTGTGGGGTAAGGTGTAGAATATAAAAAGAGTTAATCGACAGTTGTGCTGCAAGTGGCCACCAAGGATTTACACAAGTAGCGTTAAAACAGCAAGTGAGTTAATGGTGGTCACAGCAGTGGAAAATCATGATGAAATGCAGCAATGTCAAAATTAATTACATTAGTAAAGAGGCTGCAAAGGGCAAAATCTATTTTATGAATTGCTGGACTTAGTCGAACATTAGCCAAAAAATGCAAAAATTTTTGGTTCACTGGCATGAGAGATTTTTTTTTGAGAAGCTTTTCAATATCCTATTACTATTGTGTTAGTGTCCTGGAGTAATAACCATTACAGTAAGTGCATAGGTGTATTCATTACAGCTTAAGCCTGTCTTCACCTTTCATTCCACTTAATGTTCATTGCAATTGGTTCATCAATGTATAGAAGGTCGCTCATTCTGTGAAAAGATATCCCAATGCCCTCTTCAGTGAGAAAAAATATTTAACGGCAAGCATGTCTCAAAGGACAGAGAATTAAAGCTTAGATGACATTAGCAGGGGTAATTTTCATTAATATGGATTGGATACACATGATATTTCCCTTATGGCAATCCCCTTAGCCTAAAGTGTTGGAGACCATATTACTACATGCTTTTTAAACTTCTCAGTTTATTAGGCTACCCATATTATACAATGTAGATTTGCTTCTGGATTTCATTGACTGCCACCTACATGTTATTTTTTTTAAACAAGAAATATCTTTATTTAATTATCATGTATGACATAGGCCATGTTGCATGAAAATAAACCATAGTGATACAATCTCAGTTGCAAACATTATACATTCCAAACTGTGCTGACAACTATAGCTGCAAACATTATACTTCACTTTTAACATATCCAGTCATTGTTAGTCAACCATTACATAGCTCATTCAAATCCTGCCTTCTTTTAAACCTTGTTCTTCCTCTGCATGTATTGATCCCACATTTCCCATTTGTTCCCATGTAATTTGCTCCTACACTTAAAGTTTCCAGTTCCAGTTGTTTATCTCTGCTACTATCTTCACTACGTCTAGTAAAGTTGGTTTAGACTTTGATTTCCATTTTCTAGTAATTGCTCTTTTGGCAGCCATCATAATTAGACTCAGCAAGGCCTTACTATAACTAGGCAATTCCAATTTTGTATTATAGCTCAAAAAAATCATTCCCCAGTTGCTCCAATTTGCTCACCCACCATCTCCAACAGAGAAGTCTGCAGGGAATCATTAAAGTTTGCCAACGCTTTACACCCCCAGAAAATATGTTTCCAGTTACCTCTTTCTTCCACATCATATCTCCAACAATTTTTGTCTACCTGAGGAAAAATACTTTGAAGTCTGCTTGGAGTATAAAAGTACCTAAGTAAACACTTCCAGGCAAAGATCCTAAATCTTCTGGATTTTGTTGCATATTTGGGAGGCATACATATACCCCCACAGCTTCTTTGTGAATTGTTTATCTAATCTCTCTTCCTAATCCTTCCCAACCTCCTCTGATTGATTCTTGTAGTTATCATGCAATATTTAACATGCTCTACTAATTATTCCTTTCTTAATGGCAAAATTTAACTTTTTTCCTTTTTTATGTGTATATTTGTGTGTGTTTTTTTCCCGGCCTCTACTGAAAAAAAAAAATAAATATATAGCCCTAGAGGGTCAACAAATAAATAAAAAATAAAATAAATAATAATAAACTTCTGTTCTAGAGTCTACTAAAAACTCTACCAGTGGTGGTCTTTCATTTAACAATCTCTAGTCTGCAGTCCAAATAAGTTCTTAGTGTCTTCCCATTCTGTTACCTTTCCCTCTCTAGTTATTTGCTCCCAATACCTTGGTTCCTTTGCCAGTTTCCTCCAATATATTTCTGCCCCCTCTTGCCTATTGTGTGTATGCCTAATTGCAGTCATCCCTATTAACAGAATCTCCTTTCTCCATTCCCATGTTGGCTTAGTGCTTAGAAGACCTTCTGCTACTTTATGAATATAATATTCTGTATGACGACTATTGTTCTTCTTAAAGGTCTGCATCCAAAATCCCAGTCTCTCCCTGTTACCTGAGCTTCCCCCGTTTCATCATCTCTTTCACTTTGAATTATAGTTTTCGGCTTGTGCTATATACATAGGAGCCTTAACTGTGTTGCTCTGAAATACCCCTTCAAATTGGGTAATCTCAATTCTGCCCTGTTCTATTGAAAGTATAAGCTTATCCCACTTGACTCTTGCCATCTTCCCCTCCCACATAAAATCCTTCAGCTCTTTATTAATTGCTATCCACAACTTCTCTGGTTGATAAAATATGCCTGACCAGTGTATAAGACTAAAGGGACTAAAACCATTTTAACTGCTTGTATCTTACTATCGATATCCATATAATGGAGCTTCCATTTTCTCAGTTTTTGCATTATCTTTTGTTTAGTCACTTCCCACATATCCTTAGCTGTCACACTGGTATAATTTTTAATCCATACTCCTAAATACTTTATTTTATCATGTCCCCATACATATGGATAATGCTGAACCAATTCTTATGTGAGCACATAATTTACCGCTATTGCTTTTGTTTTAGCTTCATTCATTTTGTATCCCTAAAAGGTTTGAAACTGTCTCAATATGTTCCACTGAACTGTAATGTCCCTTTCTGGTGTTGTCAGGTATAAAATAATGACATTTGCAAACAGAGCCAGCTTTTCTTGACTACCATATCAATTATATCCTTGAATTTCTGAGTCCCTTATTTTATTTGCCAATGTTTTTAAATATAATGCAAATAACAAGGGGAGAGAGGACAGCCTACCTGGTTCCTCTTCTCCAGCAGAGATTATCAGAGAAGACCCTCGCCCACTTGCATTTTCACCTCTGATTCTTCATATATCCTTCTAATGAATGTTATAATTTTATCAGGGAATGCAAATGCTTCCATTGCTCTGCTCTGAAAATCCCAACTTACTCTGTCAATGCTTTCTCTGCATCAAGACCCACCAGCAACAGTAGAATTTTCTTACATTCTGCTTCCCTCTGGATCATTTTATTTATTTTTTATATATTTATTTTCAGTTTGATTACCGGGGGAAGTCCACTGGGCCAAGAAGTGCCCATTTTTAGTGCAGGCCCGGGGAGAAAAACTCCATAAGCAATACAATACAATAAAGGTTACAAAATACAAAAAAGGTTACATAATGTTAGAGGTAAAATACAAGAGTAAGATTCATACATTCAGGAAACTGCAAAAACGTAATATACATCATAAGACAGTGTAAAACAGAAAATGTTTTTTTTTCCTTTCTTTCAAAATGGACTTCAGATGTTTATAATATTTACATACTTGGAGTTAATTAAAGTCTGCTAGTTCTGATTTTTGGAGGAATAGAAATAAGCTTGAGAGTATAGTGGAGCAGGAGCATGGAGAGCTTAGTTAGGAAAATCCCTAGAATTTATGTAGGGTGAAAGCAGGAGCATTTCCATTTGGAAGATAGGTGTAGGAAAAGTTGGGTCTTGAAGGATTCAGTGTTAGGTATAGTCCTAAGTGAAGGAGGGAGAGAGTTCCATTTTTTACCTAGAGAGAAGTAGAGTAGAAGCTGGCCAGCGGGACGTTTGGGTTTGTGAATGGAGATTAGGTTTTGGTGTTCAGATCTCAGAGGTCTGTTTGGGATGTATGGGGGAAGGATGTTCGTTAAGGCTAGGCATTTATCTGGGAAGAATATTAATTTGTGAGCGGTGGTTAGTCGGAGATAGTTTAGGTGGTTAGGGAGTTCTAACCAGTTCAGAGATTGTAGGCTAAGGCAGTGGTGAGTTGAGGTTTTGGATTTAGTGGCAAATTTAGTGATCTTATTAGCTCTGAGCCCTTTCTTATTTGCAATGGTGATGGACAGGTTGACAGACGAGACCAGACAGGAGTCCCCGTGGACTATGATGTTTGCAGATGACATTGTGATCTGTAGTGAGAGTAGGGAACAGGTGGAGGAGACCCTGGAGAGATGGAGATATGCTCTAGAGAGAAGAGGAATGAAGATCAGCAGGACTAAGACAGAATATATGTGTGTGAATGAGAGGGAGGATAGAGGAATGGTGAGGATGCAAGGAGTAGAGGTGGCGAAAGTGGATGGGTTTAAATACTTGGGGTCAATAGTTCAGAGTAACGGTGAGTGTGGAAGAGAGGTGAAAAAGAGAGTACAGGCAGGATGGAGTGGGTGGAGAAGAGTGTCAGGAGTGATTTGTGACAGACGAGTACCTGTAAGAGTGAAAGGGAAGGTCTACAAGAAGGTAGTGAGACCAGCTATTTTATATGGGTTGGAGACAGTGGCATTGACAAAAAGGCAGGAGTTTGAGCTGAATGTGGCAGAATTAAAGATGTTAAGATTTGCACTGGGTGTGACGAGGGTGGACAGGATTAGGAATAAGTATATTAGAGGGTCAGCCCAGGTTGGAAGGTTTGGAGACAAAGCCAGAGAGGCACGATTACGTTGGTTTGGACATGTGCTGAGGAGGGATGCTGAGTATATTGGGAAAAAGATGCTAAGGATGAAGCTACCAGGTAACAGGAAAAGAGGAAGGCCTAAGATAAGGTTTATGGATGTGGTGAGAGAGGACATGCAGGTGGTTGGTGTGACAGAGCAAGATGCAGAGGACTGGAAGAAATGGAAACAGGTGATCTGCTGTGGCGACCCCTAACGGGAACAGCCGAAAGAAGATGATGATGATTATAGCAAGCTTCAAGTTTAGAGGTGTTGGAAGCAGACAGATTGGTTAGAAGAGGGGCTCCATATAGAAGAGAGGGTAGGAGATAGGTAATTGCCAGGGTATGCCTAGAGGAGTTGGAAAGAAATTGATTATTCCTACATAGCATACCTAGCTTTTGGTGGGTTTTCTTTATGTTTTGTTGTATGTGGAGATCGAATTTGAGGTGTTCGTCTATGGTAATGCCAAGGTGTTTTGCAGAGGGGACTACTTCTATAGCAGTGTTAGTTTGGCTTAGGACATTGAAAGCATTTTTGTCAAAGGAGGAAACAGAACCTACTCACCCCAACACACAGCACACCCCATATAGAACTTTATGGTCTAAAATCAAGTTTTCATGATTAAGGTAAAAGTTTTCTGCTGCTGCATGAGTGCGTTTAATGTCATTATAGTACCCGTGTAGAATTAATCTAATAAAGTTTCTAGAGGAAATGCATTCTTGTATACAAGAACAGGTTTGGACAGCAGATAAATTGCACCCCATGAACATATTACACCTGAATGTAGCAACTCTGAATACTACAATCACAAAGACAGTTTAGGAATGTAAGATACTTCTAACTATATTATTTTTTTTTGTTTGTTTTACTTCGTAGGCAAATATGTTTTCCTTGTGCTTTTCTTGAATTGCAGCAGTTGCCCAAGTATGGTGCACTTCCCAATCACAAGGGAGGCACCTTTTAACTATACAGATCAATATAGTCTAGGATGCAATGCAGGTCTTTGCCATACTGCTGAAGTAAAACCACACAAAGTTAACTGCTATCTCATAGGATAACAAACAGCTCTGACATAAAGATGAGGTGCACCTGGTCTGTCCAACTGCTGCAGAGAGCCCAGAGTAGCTGCCCCCCACCCTTTTCCTTCTCTTGTTCTAGGTGTCTATCTCATGTTTTTATAAATACCTCAGCTATCTTAGTTTCTACTATCTGTTTTGGCAACTTATTTTTCAATTACCCGCTATTTTTTTCTGTTAAAAGGTATTTTCTGATGTCCAGGATAAATTTATCTCACTTAATCTGGTAACTATGCTACTTGTGAACCACACTCATCCAATTTTGAGCTACAAGTATCAAGTGGAAAAAGCTCAGAGCCAACTTTTAATAATGTTTTATGCTCACAAGAACCAATGGAAATGCATAAGTTAGGTTATAGATCCATTTGACAGAGAATGGGTCTATCCAACCCTCACATTAGATGTTAAACCTAGGTCCCAATTGCTTGAGTTAGTGGTAGGACAGATGGACGTAAATGATCGCACTGCACCTATCAAAAAGAGTAGGGTAACTTTCTGAATACCCTGGCCAGATTCCCCTAGTAGTATAAGCACTTCCTCAATTCACCCCTAAAAAGAGGCCCTTAGCCTAGTGGGAGTAATCCGATCAACAAAGAATAAATTAAATAAATAATTTATCCCTGCAGTAGACTCTGGTATCCATACACAAAATAAAGATCTACTTCAACTTACAAAAGATGGCTATATCACTAGCAAGCTCACAGTACCAACAATCCTGTAGCAACATGTGAAGTTATCAGCAAAGCACAACAGGCTATACCACAACTGACATTACCAACCATGAAGAAATACATAGACACAAACATATTACTGTACCATCTGGGTTTGCGGTGGTATATATATGTGCTCCAGCATGCAGGGATGATACTTATGTGGTGCACTGTCATAATGTTGGAATATGCATGCAAGATTACTACCTTGTCTGTGACCACATGCTGGATGGTGTAGTACCGTGCAGGTCTTGAGTGTGTGAATGTGTATAGGTGTGGAAAATTTTATTCAAAGCATGAATAGAACAGTAGTGTTCAAGTGTGGCATGTTTCACATGAAAGTTGTTGTTTGTTTGTCTTTTCCCGTTAGGGGTCACCACAGCGGAACTCCGGTCCGCTAATAATTTGCAGTATATTTTTATGGTGCCGAGTTGCCAGCCCAACGCCCAACCTTCAGCGAAGGCACGCCCATTCACGCATGACTTTCGGAGGCCACTCGACTGCAGGGAGGACATGCAGACTCCACAAAGAAGGCATTCCAGCCATGAATCAAACAGGATTGCCATGAAATTCACCAGATAATATTTCTCCTTGTTATTTGTGATGTTATCCAACCTCATCTTTCCCTACTACTGTTTCCATGACAGAGGAGAGATGTCAGCGCACTCCTCAGGATAGCATCCTCTAAAATATCAACATGGTCTTAGAGCAGAAAGAACAGTTCACAAAGGCAGGTGTGCCTTCAGCAAACCTGCAATGTCATGTCCCTGTCTTATTTTGGATCCTAGGTAGTTTCAATTTTATGAACTCAACACTCCAAGAAAAGGGCAGAAACATTAATGGAAGCTGCTGTACTACTTTCCCATTCCTCAGTTTCATGGACATGACAGAAGTCAAACCAATATACAATATTAGCGTTTTAGCACAGAAGATGAAGGTTATCAGCTGCTTCTGACCTTCAGCCTGTTGTCCATGGTTTGATTCTCTCAGCTTTCATTTATTTACTGTATGACTGACCAAGTTACCTGAACTCACAATGCTCCTGGGTCATCCCAGAAAAGGCACTTGTGCCTAATGGGTTTATCTAATTAATAAAATAATTAACTAAAACAAATCCATTATGCCACTACTTCAGTAACAGATAGGAACACCCTCTCATGCACTTCATCTCGAGTAGGAAGTCTGTGGAACTGGACAGCCAGGCTCTGTACTGGAACTGTATCCATATTATGTGTGGGAACTAGCAAACACCCCTAGGTACATGAGGCTGAGAAGCTGGGCAGCACCTAATTCATGGTGCAAAGTTCGGCTTCTGATAGCATGTAGGTGGGGGAAATATCCAGTTCCAAGTCATCTGCAATTATGTATAGTTTCCAGAACAGTGTAGTTACTGAGACATGGTTTCACTGCAATGACAGCACTCCCTCTACATTTAATGTGTTTTGGCCAATGGGTAGTTGTGGAGGAGCTTCTGTATTTGTCAGAAACACCATCGGCTCATGTCAAATTACCCACAATCCTGACTTGGATCTCCCAGAAAACCAAATCACTGTTAATGAATCTAATTCTTACTTCATTGCCATCTACAGATCCCTATCAATGTACCTCAAAGATCATGGAAATTATCTTCATACCACTGAACGGTAAAATATAAAACTGAAAACCTTCTTGCTAGTGGGAATTTAATTACACCAAGCAATGACCTGTATACTTAAAGCTCTAAAAACAAAGAAGCTCAGCATTTCCTAGACTTCTTTCATACCAATGAACTGGAGAAAATTCTAAAACTATCCACTAGAGGCCTTAATATCATTGACAAGGTTGTTACCAATCTAGCCCCTGCTCGTAACCCACCATTCATCTCCTCATCTCTGGTTAAATTTGAGCAAAATTAGTTACCATATCTGTCAGGATTACCGGTACCATCTTATTCCTACTACCAAATGAAACCATCTTTAGGGACTTCTCCATAGCAAACTTTCTTCAGCTTGCAGAAGACCTATGCAAAATTCCCAAGAATCTCCCCTGCAATGGACTCATCTGAGAGGACTGCCATACTTCAAATTTGTATAAACATCTAAACAGCAGCATGGAAAAGTCTGCACCCATCTACCCTAAATACAATGGTATATTCAGGAATAAAACTCTCTGGCAGAACTCCTATATTAAACTGTATATGAAAAGAAGGAAAATAATGAAAAGTTCTACGAATACACAACCCCCTTCCTCAAGGTCTCAATGAAACATGCTCACACAGGAGCAGTATTAGAAAATGCAAAGCAAAATACAAATTTAAGTTTGCTGCAGATACTACAAATCTTTCTTCAGTTATATCAGGAAATTAAGGATTTACTTGCATTGAGCTCATTCACACAACAATTTAGCCAATATATTTACAGACAAATTTAGGGATAACTTTACCCCAGCTATACACACTGCTGTACCTCCTCTCCATGAACATTTAGTTTCCAATGTAATTACATTGAACCAGTCTTAGAATCCCTGTAAAAGCCTAAAAATGTTTGTGTGTGTCCATATAACCAACAATGGGAGATGATCAGTGGCAAAGTCACATTTTAGAGGTCAAAGCACATTTCAAAATAATGGTGAAAATAAAAATAAAAAAAAATACAGTATAAGAATATAATGTAAGGACATAAGGAAATATCACTTGTTTTCCATCACAGAATCATACTTACACAACAGTAGCCTCAAGGCATGATGGTAACCCAAATTAAAGCAAGTCTTCTCATGTGCTACTGATTAAACAAACCAAACAACAGGGGTAATGTAAATTACATAAGGGCAAGGACAATACACAGCTCTGATTGGTTAATTAGTCTCAAATGTAGCAACAATGGTGCTTAATAATATCACTATGTTGAGATCAAATACAGAAAAAATAATATTAGAGATGAGACATTGTAATAGTCAAACGGCTTTGCAAAGTAAAGAGTTACTGTGATAAGATTTTTTGTTGAAATGTATCAATGTAACAAGCAGCTAGACTATGTTACTACAGTGCATCTTAATTATAATTTCCACAGGTTTTACCTAACCATTCATACAAAATTTGTCTACTGCACTAAAGATCATCACATTGTGGTGGATTCTTGGAGGGCATCTTATCATTTTATTACAGACACTAACGTACACACACACAAACATACAAATGTCTGGGACTTTGTGTTCCTAACATGTTATATTACACTACAAACTATGAGGTCTGGATTGCCACCCATCTATGTATCTATATGGATCCACTTACGAATTTTGAAATACTGAAATTTCAAATTTCAGTATTTCGAGACCAGACATTCGAAAGTGCACAAACAAGAAAACACGCAACACTGAAACACCATAGAACACAAAACACAAATAAAAACACAACCCTCCCCAACATAAAAAACAATAATAAACTTAAAACAAACAACATGAGCATATATTTTTGCAGGGGGGCAAGCCTCCATGCACCTATGTGTGGGGCTGCATCCCCACCCCCCTGCTACTTACATAAACCAACAACCAACCAACCATCCGAGGTCACACTAACTCGAAAAAAAAAACAACTACTTGTATGTGCCCTACACTCCCATTGCACAGTCATACTTACACTCACTACTAACACACACTACACGTGCCCAAAAATCACCACTTTCAACACTAACGCACACATTCTCTCACCTATATACCCAAATCTACACCTAAAACTTCCCCAAAAAATAAAAACTAACACACTTCTACCAAAACCCTAAAAACTGAACACTGACCTGAATCTCCATACATAACCAGACATCAGCTACCATATCCAAATCCCAGACCACACTGCCCCCTAAAGAGACAGCAAACAATAAACTATACACCACATCACATCTACCATGGATTCGGGAAACTTAGACTTCTTAAAGTGCAGTTTTGAACAACTGCACTTTCAACATTCCGGCATACCTCCCAACTGTCCTAAATTACTTGGTTTTTCCTGAGTTTTGGGGGTCCAAATAATGGGGTGCCATGATTCCCGAGTGGCACCCCTTCATTTCCTATTTTTTTTTTAATTTTTTGCTTTCATTTTTTTTTGAGATGACATTATCACATGAGCGATGTCCACACCAGCGTTTGATTTGAAGTGCGAGAAGGAAACTAGCTCTGCAAGCTGGTTCTTGGAAAATGCTCATACTGCAAGAGTTTGCCCTAGTATTTTGATGGATTTAGTTATTGCAAGACATGGCTTGTATGCCTCTGCAAGCGGACACTCACATTTTGAGGTATCTGAACACTGTGTGTGTGTGTGTGTGTGTTGCAGACCTTTCTTAGTTCACAGAACAACCATGGTTCTTGCTGTCTTGTCAGTTTGTTGTTCAAAACTGGGCAGCATGTTTCTAGATGATGTAACAGTATATTCAGTATATATTCAAGAGGAGTGTTGCAATCTACTTATATTGAATAATAACTCTAGTCACTAGTCTATATAAAGGAGCACATGAAAAGGTTTGGATTTCTTGTTGGAAAACAACACTGCTTTATAAGACAAAGTCTTTAAGGGGCTTTCTAGAAAGCTCAGTGGTGACTATAAAGTAGATGCTTTGAATGGGGGCAGGGATTTATACTAGGAAGAAACAGTCTGTTGGTAGCCTTGCCACATTTTCAGTTGTCCAAATAGGACTTTACTTTTTTACATTAATGGGTTTTACAGTGAAACCACTGTCACAGTCAATATAGAGGACTAGTATTTCACATTATCAGCAAAATAACATCTCACTGTTGAAGAATTTTATTTTTATTGTTTTGTATCATATTAATCTGTTTCAGACTTAGATTTCTGTGACAATTAGATGAAAGTTAGAATTGTTTTTGTTGAACTTTTATTTTCAAAATACAATTGCCCAAGCAGAGATTGTTCTGTGAAGAGATGGGCAGGTGATAACCACAATCTGGCTTAATTTTAAGGCCTCAGGCTTGAATCCCAATCTTGCCAGATGAAGGACTTGATCTTTTAGGGGCTGTAACAGTTTAATGAGACATAGTTATAAAATGTGTTATTTATTTGAATCATAACAATTTGTTCCCAATGAATACTAAAAACAGTCATAATCACTGAAGTTGGTTTGTGTGCAAGGCCAATATTATTTAAAATGACCTTGTCAGCCTTTCACATAATAGCCTGTTTGAATTTGCATCAAAAATGGCAGATGATGTGAGAACTACTGAGCAGAGTGTGAAGTGAGATTCTAGAAGGGGTACTCCACATCCTGGCCTTTGTCTAGGTATTTTGCCCCCCACCCCAAAAAAAAAAAACAAACAAAAAAAAACCCTGAAATTGAAAATAAGTGCGAGAAGCTGTGCAAGATGCCTATGGCTTACACTACTGTCATTCTATTTATATATATGTATATAATATGTGTGTGTGTATAAGTAGACTTTTATGATGGAAATGTTCTGAACTGGGCAGTTTTGTCATTATTGGTTCATGCATTTTGTTTCATTGCCTACTGGAAAAATGTTCAAACAACAGATTTAAAATGAGCTGTCACTTAAGTCTAACAAGTGTGCTGTACAAGGAATATAATTTAATAAAGTCAGGAAGGTGTATCAAAGAATGCATGTATGTTTCTTGTTTTATGTGCAAGGGGCCTATGATTTGAAAACAGCCCAAAGGTAATCTTTATCCACCACTGGCCAGATGCATTTTCTTTGGATGTGGTGTGGATTTCAATGCTGTTTCAATAAATGTGAGTTTCAAGGGCAGAGAAGTTTTAATACCAAGTCTATTTTCATTTTGAGAGAGTATTATTTTGTTTAGCAGGTATCTATTAGTGTTTGTACATTGTGCTATAAAATGTAAAAGTAAAATCCAAATAATCACTGAAGAAGTAAAGCAGTAAGTACACATTAGTGTTTATGGTAAATAGGGCGAAATAGCCAGGTAACTGGACATTGGAATGGCTGCAGGGGGACTCTGGTGCCATATTTTGGTTGTCTGTTCTTCAGTTTGCATTTGAAAGTTGGTGTCCCACAATTCCATTGCAAAGGGCGGGATTACATAATTGTGTACGCAAATTTTATGTTAATCAGCGTACAGATTTGTACCTATTTTTCAGGGGCCTTGTCCAGATTTTTAATGTTTCCAGGTTGAGGCATGTATTCTGGTCTTGAAATACTGAAATTCGACATTTCAGTATTTTGAGATTCAAAAGAAGACCTCTCTCTCTCTCTATATATATATATATATATATATATATATATATGTATATGTATATATGTATATACGGGTTCCCTTCAGAAGCGTGAAATACTGAAATCTAGAATTTCAGTATTTCGAGCCCAAGAAGCCGAATCCACAGAACAGAGAAAGTTCAGAAGTGTGAAATTCAAAACCTTGAATACTGGAGGTTTTGAATTTCACACTTCTAAACTTCCGCTGTGGTCATGTCTTCAGATAAGTATTTGTGTGCGTTAAGGGGTTTGGGTAGAGGCTATGGTGTGTGTCAGTCTGTTTTGTTGCTGTGATGTGTGTGTGCGAGGAGAATGTAGCTTGTGTGGTGGTGTTTTGTTTGTTTGTATGTAGTGCAAACTTGTAGTGAGAATATTTAAGTAGGGGGTGTGTGGGGGGCACAGCCCTCCACATAGGGGGTGCAGAGGGGCCTGCCCCCCTGCTTTCATGTCGTAGACAGATTTTGTGAGTTTGTGTGGAGAATGCTGTGTGTGTGTGTGTGTGTGTGTGTGTGTGTGTGTGTGGTAGTACCGCAAAATTCAAAACCTCTGGTATTCGAGATTTTGAATTTCGCGGTTTTTAGGTTTCGTTGTTGTATGGATTCGGCTTCTTGGGCTCGAGATACTGAAATTCGAGATTTCAGTATTTCGAGCTTCTGAAGTGAATCCATATATGTGTATATATATATATATATATATATATATATATATATATACACACACACACACAAACACATCTATATATATATATATATATATATATATATATATATATATATATATATATATATATATATATATATAGATAGATAGATATATGTATATATATACACACACACACACACACACACATCTATATATATACACACACACACACACATCTATATATATATATATATATATATATATATATATATATATATAATTTACACACACACACACACACACACACACACACACACACATATACACACACACACACACACACACACACAGAGGGAGAGAGGAACACATACAAACAGATAGATTTGAATGCATATTTATATATCTATATATATCTATATATATATATATATATATATATATATATATATATATATATATATACATATACACACACACACTTGTACAGATGATCATCTTTTTTTGCTCTAGTCACGGTGTTGACTGCCAAAGTCCATTCTTTCCTGCTGCCCCAATGAACCCATTCATTCCTCAGAGCAGCAGCCTGACAGTCCACTCATTCCCTAGGGGAGTTTCAGGTGACCCATGAGCAAAAGCTGTCATCTGAGTAATAGGGATCAAAGTAAGCCTTACCATCCTTCTTGACTTGCTGATAATAACCAACAGGTCAGGCAGGCAATGAGCTTTTGCAACGTATGTTATACTGTCAATGGCTCTGCCTCCCTTTAAGACAGCACCCTTGTGTCTGGTATGCAGCCTTCACCAGAGATGCAACTATGATGAGACAGCTTGTCCATCCTCAAAGAGATGTAAGCATGAATGCCTCTTCATTATGCTCATCACCCATGCCAGCTATAGCAAGTCCCAAACCACTAACTGAACTTTGGTCACCCTGGACAGAGTCAGAGCTTTATCTGTATTACATCAGAGGAGCTTGCTCCTTTGTATATTGCTATTTTTTAAAGTTTACAAAGAAATATTAAAGAACAGGGCTGGAATTCAGTCAGTGAGTCACTATTTAAGTATCACTAAACCTTTAAAATACTGATTTGGTGTCTGGGTTGCAGCAATCAATTAGACTGTGTGCATACTGAGATAAGCAATTGACTAATCCTTCCATAGGAAATGAAAATACAACCTTGTCTTGTTTGCTAGAAAGCTTCATAGTAAGAATCTCATTTTGTTAAGGTTTAAGTAGTTCATAAAAACATTTGAACATCTCAAAAGGAGTTATAACTAACTTACATATGAGCAAGACTTAAACCCCACAACTGTTGTTACTGACACTTAGGTTCCTTGTTTTTCTAGTCTGCTCCTGTAAGTTATACAGACTTGGAATCCTGTCAAGTAACAGACTGGTAATTTAGCAAGTGTAGTCAGTGGATTTTTTTTTTCTTTGAAAAGTATTTTTGTTCAGACTGCAACACAATAACAGAAATAAATATATGGTAATTTTGTAGTTATTTTACTCAAACCAAGTCTGTGAAACAAAAGACAGAATTAACTAAATATTCTTACTGTTACAGTCTTTTGTTGTTTATCCTATGCTCTAAACATCAGACCCTTACTACGGGCATGCCTAGACAACATGTCTATTTGCATAACATAAAAATGAGATTTAATTAACTTTATTAGACGATGCAAATGAGGCATAAAATCATTAAACAATTCATATTCCTCATTAACCTCAAATCAATCACTCGGACCTTTATGATAAATTAAAAATGTTCTCTTGATGCTTGAGGAAATATTACATTTAAAATGTATGTCTAAATAGACAACATAGATGAAAACATAGCTTTAAACAAGACCACATTAAAAGGTTTCTGTTCTGACAGAGCAGTCCTCATTAAAAATGGCAAGTTTAAGAAAGTGGAGACTGCAGGTGGGGTTTCTAAACCTGTCATTCTGCCATACAGTTATAATTCAGAAATACTCTTTAGGGGACGGCAACAAATATCTACATTATATGCTTCCTGTGGTGATATCTTACAGAACATGAAAATGATGGCACCCGTGTCTTCAAAGACAGAAGGCAAAAAAGTCCTAGTATGTTTACAAAACAACAAAAATATGGAAAAACAGGGCAGAAAGAGAGGGATGACCCCAGTGTACGTCGTCCTAAAACAGCATCTGTTAAGCTCATGCTACAAAACTACATCAAGGCAGTTGGGCAGCTATGAGTTTCAACTTAAGGAGATGCATAAAAAAAAACATCATTAGTATAAGAAACATAATATCTCAGATAACGATAAATGTGTGTGTGTGTGTGTGTGTGTGTGTGTGTGTGTGTGTGTATATATATATAAAATAATAAAAAGATTGTATAACCAATTAATTTATGGACACTAAAGAGGCTCAGGAGGAGGATATAAACCAAATTAAAACTATTACTGACTAATTATATCTATTTATGTATTATTAAGATTTATTCATATAATTACAATATTATATAGTTATTTAAATATTATTTTAATGTTTGCGCTGGGATATAAATCAAATCTTACCAGCTATACACTGGAGTACAGTTACAATAAAAATTTATATGTACAACTCCACTACTGATGGAGTAAAAAAAATCCAAACACCACACTTTCTCTCTCAAGTATCCTTTAACTGATTTTGTTGTGAGACTCACAGATTCATAATTCCTGAGCCTTGCTTTTATAGCCATCCATCCAAAAATTAAAATGTAACTTTTGAACACAGAATCTTACATCTAAAATGTATATTACTACTTAACTCCCTGTTAAAGTTATCAGTTATACATCCTACATAACAATAAACAATGAATGCCGATGTCTGAATGTCACAAAACATGAGGAACATGATTGACCAACACACAGCAGATCAGCCTTTGAAGGACATTTGTGGTGACTGCAGTATCCATGTACTTAAAATCATGAGAGCTTACTGCTGGTTGCTGCTGGCAATGTCTTTGTAAATAAATACCACTATACCTTTTCTGTGACATCCTGGACACAGTAGAGTAAAAAAGAAAATCGTGGTGGTAGCCAAAAATTAACATTTTAGGAGATGGTGGGGGGTATGTTACAAGTCAGAATATCCTTTGTGACCATCAAAAGGACAGTTGCAAAAATCAAAATCTGCCTTTAATAAAAAAGCCAGAGGCCGAAACTGGAGTCTGCTACATAGGAGCATTTGCAGGACATCAATAAATATACTATATATATATATATATATATATATATATATATATATATATATATATATATATATATGTATTTTTATATGAAGGTTTTGGACTTTTTTGGTGTTGAGTTGTATATGGTTGATTTGTGTACTCTTTCTCTAGGTTTTCCTGTTTTGTGCATCTTCTTTTCAGATTTTATATATATATATATATATATATATATATATATATATATATATATATATATATATATATATTTGCCTTCATTATAGCACAGAGCCACAATATATTGTCTCAAAACTTTGAATAGCCAATACATTAAAAATAACAAAACACACATACACATAATCATTTTTTTTAATGCGGGGGCCAATCCTCTCCTGCACCCTACCCCCACACTATATTAAATATACCAACTCTGAAATCATAAAACAGTGGGAAAAACAGAAATTTCCCTTCCCCGCTCTTTGAACACCCCACACTTTAAAACACCCAATACACTAACTAAGCAACTGATGAAATTAAAATTTGATCAAAAGAGCAGCAAATTCCTTTTTCGACAAAATAAACCTGGCGCAGACATAAGATGCCCTGTCAGTACACTTGCTATCCTACAAAAAAAAGGTGACATGTGTCTGGCATACAAGGCATCCTCTGACCCATTACTGATGGATTTACATCACATCGGCAAGTCAAATGGAATCAGAAATACTCAGTCTAGGGATCTAAATCTGTTCCTCAGCATCAACAGAACAGTTTGGAGGGACAGAGAAACAGACTCTCTATCCACATAAAACGGAGTTCATCCCTGCCCATTTTTAAGTAAGCGCGGCTTAGATTTATGGATGGGAAACAAAAAAATGTATCCTAGGACTGGCCCCTATACAGATGCAAATCCTAAATGCTTTATCCCATGCATGGGTCCTGTCAAACTATCTATGGTGTGATCCCAGTTATTTTTATAATTATCAACCGTAGGGAGGACTTCCAAGATGGTTGCAAATTGAGTAACTGCTTAATTTTAGTTCTTCCAGTATAACAGAAACTTAGCAGAGAAAGCCTAAATTTCTAGATACATTTCAGTAACTGCTTAGTAAGTGCACTGCCTGATGCCAAGAAAAGGAAAATACATAGGACCTGAAGGGCAATCAGCTACAACAGGTGACAAATAAACACTGACTTGGAAAGTACTGCAGCTGTTCAGCAAAATTAGCACAAGTTCCAGACATGACACCCAGTAACCTACAAGAAAGTACAAGGCAACTGCACACATATCTGATTAAAATAAATGGAACACTGATGGAGTATATCAACACAAACAATAAAAGGCTGGAAAAAATGGAAGAAGCTTTAAACAGACTGTGATGATGTGAGGTATTGCCAGCTATGCCAGGAGAAGTAGGGCAGTGGATGTGTAACATAGCTACCTGGAATTCTGTAAAAAATTATATGTCATTTGTATATCAATCTGATTTGTACAGATGATTGCATTGAAAAATTTATTTGTAAAGCTGCTTATGTTTAAGATGTACCAACAGTATGTCCTGCTTGACAGAAAAAAAATATACATTTATATCAGACTGCACTGTTGTAAGTATATATGGTAACAAAGGATATTGGAAGAGACAGGTTAAGCTCAGTCCAGCTAACTTTGAAAAATAGTAAGAAATTAAATTACTTCATTTAGGCCATAAAGATTGTATCTTACAATTCTTACCACAGCCAGAGACAAGGTTTCTGTGTCACAGAATGGTTTATTAGCTCCTGTAGGAAGAGTGGGACTGTTTTATTGTTTTATAACTTCCAGACACTGCAACAGATCTTAGCAAAGCTCTGGGTGTGTGTGTATTATTAACATATATGTGTGAGATTTTGAATCAGTTGTTAAGAAAGAGGGTAGCATGGGAAGCAGAAATCAGATGACCAGTTGTATGTGATGTCGTTCTGTAATCCATCACTGAAATTATGTTTTTTTTTAATACTAGATGAGACTGTAGTCTCAGAGCACTCTATTTTTGAAACCTTTTTAGAGAAGGACCCCTCACCTACTTCATCTTGCCTTACTCTAGTAAGTGACTAGGGAATTGTAATTCTTTATATCAGTCAGGAAAACATAGTGAGATTAGCTAATTGCTGTTTTTCTTCATCTGTGTGAATCTATTCAAGTGTGTTATTTTAATATTTCTGTGACTGAAATTCTGGTGTTTATTGTAAATAGATATTTAGTATTTTCATGTTCTTTTATTATTTATTATTAAATATATTTGAACATTTCACTGTAGCTGGTCCTTTAGAGAATATTTTAACCTTTGAGAGTACTCGTATCTACTTGGTGATTCTGTGACCAGTCCTGAAAGCCTTACTGCACTGGTCAAACACTATCACTGGTATTAATATTAATTTCACTCAGTATAATTGGGTATCCTTAGAACAGCCTTAGAGTAGCTGGCTTTGGAGTGTCTGGTGGCAGTGTAACTACGTTACAGTCAGGGCAGAATGGGGCATAACTAGTAAACTTGTGCCGGCCTTTCCCAGATGTGTGCGCAAATCAAATCTCCAAGATTATGTGCGTCAGTTGCTTGGAGCAGGGACATGAAGCACTGGTTTCACAGAGGGTGCTGGAGAACTTAGCTTGGACACTTGGCTCAGAATTTAACTGTACAGCTGTGCCAGTGGGAAGTCTTACTGGGGACCTGGAGGGAGACAGAGAGAGAAACCCAGACCCAAGAGTATGTTCCCTGTGTGCTCTTAAGGGAAATTCTGCTTGGCGCAGACAGTTGCATCTGGAAATACTGTATCTATTTTTGTTCCAAGTGAACATCCCTCTCCAGTGTCAGTGGTGAGGATTCAGCCTCCTTGATTACTAGCCCAGGGAGGGGACATCAGACAGATACTCAGGTAAGGTGACAAAACTGCAAAATTCAGAGGTGAAAATGAAGAAAAGGCTGGCTGAATATGAAACTGCACAAGAAGTGATTTAAAAAAAAAACAGAATTAGAGGACAGAGCACTTAGGAAAAAACAGAGATTTTCTGCTGTACTAGAGACAGTGGAAGAAACAGAATGTATTAATCTTATGAAATTACAAAGAAGCAACTGGACTGGTATCCCACAACATGAATTGTTAACTGAAAGAGTACATTGTGTGTATGCGCCTAACCTGGCTATGAGAAAGTAAACCAGACTTTTAATAAGAAAGATGCAATCCTACCAGCACAAGGAGTTCATTCTGACAAATCTGAGGCAGAAGAACAAAGTACTAAAAGTGAGAGAGAGCAGTGTGTTTGTGGAGAATGACTACTCATTGTACACTAGGCAGAAGAGGATTAAATGTATTCCTTTATTCAGGGAATGTCGAGAAGCAGGCATGAGATTCAAACTGCTGTACTCAGCTATCTTTAAAATATTTTCCCTGGAAGGACAAAATCATTTTTGATGACATACAAGCTAAGGCAGAAATACAAAAGTTTGTCCAACAAAAACTGAGCTGTGAAACAGAAGGAGATTCTACTTCTTGTTCTTCTCATAATAAAGACCATATAGAGACTATGACAGTGAAACCTTTCCAATGTTTCACTGGAAAGTACATTAGAAATGAAGCAGAGACAGGATTTTGGAGATGGAAATGAACAGGAATAAAGACAGTAACTTGGAAATTGACAAATGGGGATTACAAAGCAATAATTATATTTGTAAAACATGTCCTACTTCATGTTATTAATGTTCAGAAAAATACCCTGGAGAGGGGAAGAGGAGGGGGAAAGTTAACTGTAAGTAACTATAAAAAGGCTAAATACTTGACTGTATTCACTCCACTAATAAAACAACAAAATGATCAAAAGTTCAGTACATTAATATCACACTGGCATCCACTGGTAAGCGCTTCTGTTCCCAAACACACATGGAACTTCATCAGACCAAGTAACACCAAACTACAAACACATTATATATGCTTAAAACAGTCACATGACATATTCCCTCTAACGTGACCCAACATTTCCTAATGTTTTAACCCTTTCCTTTCTAAAACATTTTTTCTCCCTGTCATTCATACCAGGAGCATTACATGCATTTAGTCTAATCTGCCAATAATATTCTTTCCAATCCAATTAATCTTCTGCATCCAGTCTTTCATTATAATTAGAGACTTGATTTATAGCTGAAAAATGGAAACTAACATTACCCCTACCTTTATATTTTTGAACTACAAGGTTCTCCAAACCATTACTCATATCCAATATTCCTACCACTCTATTGTGCTCATACATTCTTTTACAAAACTCCCTAGTTGTTCTTCCTGGATAAAATCCTGTACATAAATCACATAAAGCTATGTAAACTATAAATTTAGATTTCCAGTTAAAACTATAATTTAAATGAATAGTGTATTTCCTAACTTCTACATATATTTCGTGACCTTTCACTACTAGGGAACAAAACTTACAACTCCCACATTTGGCCATCCCTTTATCAACATCTAAGCCCTCATTTTTCTTATAAAAATACTCTTTTAAGTTTCCCCCTTCTAGATACAAACTGATGCTTATCACCTATAACTTCCTTTAATTCTTCAAAATTTGTAAGAAACCTTCAATTATTTCTTATAATTTGCTTTATATTTCCTTCATCCACAGTACTGGATAATACACAAGCTAAATTGAAATTTTCTTGACTTTTCATTTGTTCATTTATGTTCCCATTTTTATCTCCACTGGAATGTGAGGCTACAACCTTAGTTTTCATTTCCTTAACTAAACCTTTAGGATAGCCTCTAGCATAGAACCTATTTTCCATCATCCAGCATTCTTTATTGAAAAAAATAATTTTCTTCTGTAAGCTCACTCAACCTTTGAAACTGCACTTTCACTACATTTCTTTTAAGGCTCGCTTTATGCATACCGTTGTAATCTAAATAACTATTTATTATTCAACTCCTTTTTGAAAATTCTCACCTTTATATTGCTGGAAGATTTACAGACAGCAAGATCCAAAAAATTGATCTCATTATAACTATTATTAAAAACAAACTTTAGATAATTAGATGCATTATTTAAATACACACAAAATTCAGATAACTTTTCCATGTTCCCTTTCCATAAAAAAAATAAATAATTGTCGATAAAACTCTTATAAAAGATGACATATTTAAAAAATTCAGATCTATAAATATACTCTTTTTCCCAGCTTGTCATGAAAATATTTGCATAATTAGGAGCCATTACCGCTCCCATGGCTACACCATTTTTTTGTTTATAAATCATCAAAAACAAAAAAGTTGTAGCCCAAAATAACATTCGACATTTCAGTTAGAAGCCTAGACTCATTACCTGTGAATATTCCAGCTGAACGTACTTCTCTACTTACAAACTCAAGACCCTTTATATTAGGAATTGTAGTATATAAAGATACTACCATCAGCTGTTACCAAAATAGTAGCTTCATCTACTCTCACTTTGGTAACACAATCTTTAAAATTAAATGAATCTCTAATAAAGAATTTACTACAGCTTACTATTTTCTGTAAATATTTATCAACAAATACAGCTAGGGGTTTCAGTTTTACTCCCTTGACTTGCCAGTAGATACCAGTGTGATATTAAATTTTTGATTTTTGACTGTTTTGTTGTTTTAACTGTAAGTAAAACAAATTTTCTCAATGGTACTATTTTAATGGTGCATGATTTTCTCACTTCTTGTCAATTTCTTCTTGTTCACCTTTAAGAAATGTATGCACTGCAATATAAAAAAAATAAAAAAAGAAAGAAAAATCTAGTTAAAAGGTAGGTTAAAACAGCATGACAAAAGAAAAAATGAATGTGCTTCTTCTCATTCTTGCACAGGGGAGCGACTGGATTAAGGCCATTAGCTTAATCTAGTGATGTTTTAAGAGAAAGCAAGTAAATGAAAAAGAATATTGAATATTATAGGGTTTTTTCTAGTAAACAAATGTATGCTTGACAGTTTTGTGTCTGGTTCTCATGATTTTAGGAGACAATCTGATTAGGAGAAATGGCTTGGAGAATTTTTTTTTCTGAAAGTATTTAAACATTTTCCCAGCTGACACAGCTATAAATATAAGACAAATCCAGCCAGCACTTATAGAAGCACAGTCTATACCAAGTGTCTTAGGATGGACAACCTTTCTTTTAGGTTATTGCAAGTCTGTATGTGTGGCTGTCAGAAACATGTGTTCCTATTAGGAGGGTAAATTTTTAATACTTGAAGATGTACATAGTTTTGTGTATTATTATTATTATTATTATTATTAAGTTAATAGGTTTTACGGGGTATTGGGGTGTGTCTTTGTTTATTTTGTTTGAGAGTTTCAGTAAAACAAAAAGTTTTGTTAAATGTAACATAAGCTCCAATGCAGATCAGAAGAAACACCTGTATAAAAGATTAACCTGCCAAACAGAATATGCATGTAACACAAAACCTGGAACTAGACATTTAACAAAAAAGCTGTTATATGGGACTATGGAAATAATAACTTTTCAAGACAATGATGTTTTCTGTAATGTCTTTAAATGTTGATGGCCTCACAGATAAATACAAAAAAGAAAGAGTAGTGAACTACATTAAAATATGCAGAGTACAAATAGCTATGCTACAGCAGACACACTTGGAAAGAAATGAACATGTGAATTTGATAAAGGAAGGTTTCCATGACGGTTATTCAGCATAATACATGGGGCAAAGGAAAAGAGGAATACTTCTATTAATTGCAAGAGGAGCTCCAATAGTGACAGAAGAGGATAAAAAGGTAATAATGGTAGATTTGTAGTACTAAGGGGCTAATGGCAAAGGTGGAAGATTACACTGGCATGTATTTATATTTCACCTTAAACTACTATTATGGAGCTTAAGAAAGCTTTGGGAGAAATAATCGGCTTCCAGCAAGGAACATTACTTATAAGTGGGAACCAGAATTTGATCTGCAACAGTGTAGATGTGTCTGAGGGTCCCAGAAAGGAAATTTTAACAAAGGAGGGTAGATTTCTGAAGAAATCTGCAAAGATATTTGGCATGGAAGATGTGAATACAGTACTAGGAGTTCAGAATGAATTTACATATTATCCCCCAAGATACAAAGCTTTGGCTAGGCTAAATAGAATTGACATTTCACAGCAACATGTGCATTTAATTGAAGGACTTGATACTTACCCAATAACTATTTCAGATCATGCACCAATAATAACTAAAATAAAAACACAGGGGAATAAAAATGAGATACTGGCACTTTAGCACCTATCTGTTAAAAAGAGAGGAATTTATGGAATGGCTAGTGGAAATTATTCAGGAGCTATTAGTGAAGATAGAAACGTGTTCTGAAAATATAGCTAGAGAGTGGGATAAAATTTAAAGTGGAGTTTCAAAATAGGGTGAAAATAAAAGAAAGGGAGATATGGTTAAGAAGTAACATGAATTATTTAGAGGGACTGACAAATATTAAAGTATTGCAAAACAGGAGGAATCTCACAGAACAAGAGGAGGAGCTACTACAGAATGCAAAACAGAAAATACGTGATTACCTCGATAATATGCATGACTTTAGAAAGACTGTTGTTAAGCAACTGTTTTTTTGATAATAACTCTAGAGCACAAAAACTTTTAGCACAAAGACTCAAGCAACAGAAAGGAGAATGGGCCATTGCCAAACTTAGGGAGCCTACAACAAGGAAGATAACAACAGATTCTGTAAAAATATTAGAAATATTTCAGAAATGGTATGAAAGTCTGTATAAAGCTGAGAAATGTGGAAATCAAGAAAAGGTACAAATGGAAATGTTTATGGAAGAATTAAATATGCCAAGGGTAGAGGTAGATGAGGCTCAATTACTATTGGTTAGGATAGGGGGGGAGATGAGACAAAAATGGTGAACTATAACCAATCTACAGGAAGGTTCCCCAAGATGAGATGGTATTCCTGTGGAAGTTTGGAAGCTAGGAGGGAAAAAAAATACTAAAGATCTGGAAGGTTTTGTTTAACAGTATTTTAAGAGGAGAAGTAACAACATCCTGGAAGAAAGTGGTGGTAGCTGTAATACCTAAAGAGGGTAAAGATTTATCAGATATATCTTCATACAGGCCCATTTCAATACTAAACCATGACTATAAAGTGCTTATGTCTATAATAGCTAAAAAAATGGCAAAGGTTATGCCATAATTGACAGATATGGATCAATGTGGTTTTGTGGTGGGGAGGCAAACATTTGACAACATTAAATGAACACTGATCCAGAGGGAAGCAGAATGTAAGAAAATACCACTGTTGTTGGTGGGCCTTGATGCAGAGAAAGCATTTGACAGAGTAAGCTGGAACTTAATGAGCAGGGCAATGGAAGCATTTGCATTAGACAATAAAATTATAAGGTTGATTAGAAGGATATATGAGGGATTGGTGATGAAAATTTAAGTAGGTGAGGTCCACTCTGATAATTTTTGTTTGAGCAAAGGAACCAGGCAGGCGTGTCCTCTCTCCCTTTGTTATTTGCATTATATATAGAATCACTCAGACATCCAAGGATATAATTGGTATGGTAGTCAAGAAAAGCTGGCTCTGTTTGCAGATGATATTTTTATACCTGGCAAAACCAGAAAGGGACATTACAGTGTTGTGGAACATTTTCAGATAATTTCAGATCTTTTCTGGATACAAAATTAATG